>NC_056728.1:1345205727-1345428227 GCF_019279795.1 Protopterus annectens
TTTGCAAAGGCACTCTATGAGCATCTGCAGGAATGCATGGATCATGCTATCCCAAGTAAAACCAAGACTCATTCCTCCAAGAAAAGGAAACCAGTCTGGTGGACCCCTGCCATAAACAAGCTATACAACCGAAGGAGGAGACTAGTACAGAAAAGAGTACATTCCAAAGAAGGAAAAACATCCCTATATCAGCAAGAAACTACAATCCCTCATTAAATCATCCAAGGCTAGTTTCGAAAGAAAAATTGCCAATGACTCCAAAGATAACCACAAAGTGTTCTTTAGCTATGTCAAGAACCTAAGTGGAAACTCTCAGATCTGCTCTGAGTTAGTGAAGAATGGCACAAAATACACTGAACCGACTGATATTGCAAACATTCTGCAGACAGGTTTAGTGCAAACTTCACCCCCCTCTCACTCCCTAAAGGTCCCATAAGCATACCAGAAGAATGTAGGGCCCCATCAATCACCAATGCACAGGTTAAAACAGCCCTATCCAAAGCCAAAAACACAGCTTCAATGGGACCGGATGGGGTCTCAGGCTGTGTCTTACAAGAGCTCCAAAATGAACTAACCCCTCACCTAAACACACTTTTCAAACTCAGCCTCTCTATAGGCTATGTACCCATAGAGTGGTGCACAGCAACAGTTATCCAAAGGTGGAGCCACAACGGACCCCGGGAACTATTGCCCTATAAGTCTGACTAGCCTGGTCTGCAAGGCTATGTAACGCATCATCATGGAACTCATTAACAGAGACATTGGGAACCTCCAAACCTTGGACCCTACCCAGTTTGGTTTTGTTAAGGGCAGATCATGCCTCCTAAACCTGGTGGACTTCTTTGAGATGGTTACCAAGGCATTAGACGAGGGAAAGGAGGTCCACACAGCCTACCTAGACCTCGCAAAGGCTTTCAACACCATTCCCCATTCTGGTATTATAGACAAGCTCACCAGCTTGAACATAAACCCCTACATCACGAGATAGGTTGCCAGCTGGCTCATGGATAAAACCCACATGGTGAGAGTTGCAGGCAGTACGTCCGACTCTAAACCGGTTACAAGTGGCGTCCCCCAGGGCTCAGTCCTAGGACCCTTCCTGTTCGGTATATACTTCTCAGAGGTACAGGCAAGCATAGGAGGACTATGGGTGACCAAGTTCACAGACGACTGCAAACTACGGGCCATAATTGATTCTCCGGCTGATACAGACACCCTTCAGATGGGTCTCACTGAGACGGATACCTGGTGTCAAAATCATGGCCTCAAGCTAAATGCCAAAAAGTGCACAGTCATCCCCTTTGGAAAAAAACAAAATACCCACAAACTACCACATAGGTGGTAGTCCCCTAAATACAGAAAATGTAATAAGGGATCTGGGGACCCAAGTAGATAGTAATCTCTCCTTTAATAATCATATTGCCAAGGTGGTTAGAAAATCCTTCTGTGTGGCCCACCTAATCACAAAAGGGTTCGCATCTAGAACAAAAGAGGTTATTGTGCCTCTCTACTCATCACTCATTAGACCCATCATAGAATACAACTCTTCATTTGGGATGTACCTTACAAGATACCTGCAACAGCTGGAAAGGCCACAAAAGTACAACACCAAAAGGATTACTGGCCTCAAACAGATGCCCTATGCAGCCCGACTCAAGAAACTCCAGCTGTACTCAGTTGTATACCGCTTACTCAGAGGTGATCTCTGCCTGACATACAAGGCCATGTCCAACCCAGAATTGATGGACATGCTCCACCTGAAAAAAACAAATCCCAGAGAGCCACACGCTCTAGAGATATAAACCTCACCACAATGATAAATAGGACATGCTGGAGGGATAGATTCCTATCCCAGAGACTCCCCATGCTTTGGAACAGGATTCCAGTATACATCAGGCAGAGCCCCTCACTAACACTCTTCAAGAGAAACCTTGACGGGTGGATGGGAAACAGAAAATTTACCCCGGGGATCACTGCACTGGCACTGCTGGACAGTGGCGCAGGGAACTAATTGCTCTGCTGGACAGTGGTGCAGGGAACTGATGGCTCTGCTGGACAGTGGCGCAGGGAACTGATGGCTCTGCTGGACAGAGGCACAGGGAACTAATCTAATCAGGGAACTAATCTAAGGGGGTGGTGAAAGCCAACACATTCTGGCTAGGCTTATAAATGCCCTTGGGCAGACAGCCTAGTACTTACCTATGAACCTATGAACCTAAATGATAGCTCTGATAATATGTTTATAAGTTAAAAAAACTGACAGTGACCCAGTGTAGTGAAATAAAGTCATTTTTCTGATCTGCTGCATTGGGAAGTTGCCTAACTTCTAGTTTCTATAGACTTCAAGTCAGACATGCTGTTATAAATCCTACTGTCTAAATGAATTAGCTTATGTAATTCTACAATGATATTTTTAGTAATATGCTCAGTTTCTGGATTGGACAGTTAAAAGAAATGCATAATTGTGGTTCTTACCTGCTGCAGGTGCATGCCCAAGGAAAGTTTCAACCATCATTATGAGTCTGGCAATCTGAGCAGAGGGTTAAGGCTGTGAGCTCTAGTTCCTACAGCACAGAGTTTGATTCCCACAGCCTTCACTTAACTACTGTATGACAATGACCAAGACATTTAACCAGACAGTGCTTGAGGGCAACTGTGAATCTGGGTTAGGCTCCTCAATGGTCCACTGGACTGCAAGCTGAGTAACTATAAATCTATGAGTTGCTTTGATGATAGAGGTATTGGTATCTTACCTCCTGCCTTCACTGTAACCTTTCATCTTCATGGTGTAAGATGGTCAATAGTGGAATGGGTCACATAGTGACCACTGAAATGATTGTCATCCAGTGATGCCTGACAGCAGAATGGACCATGGACATTGCTGATGGTACTGCTGTCACCCCATGATATACTTACACCCCCCCAAATTTATACTACAACCCATTTCCACCTCAACTGTAAAAAGACTACTCTTAAAGCTTAAACCCTGCTCTAACGTGCCTGACAACCTACCACCCACTTTCCTAAAGGTAGCGCTGAAGCCATCACTTACCCCATCAGTATCCTCATTAATAGATCTATTCAAGAATCTTATGTACCCAAACTGTGGAAAAAGGCTTACATTCTCCCTCTACACATAGGAGGCAAAAGTCATGATATATCCAACTTCTGCCCTATTGCCATGCTCTCCCTAATCTCCAAGATACTTGAAAAATGTATCCACACCCGGATCATGCCCCATCTTACCCATAGCCACCTCTTATCGCCATTTCAACATGGCTTTTGACCAGGTCACAGCACCACTACTGCCCTTATATCATTCCTCAACACGGTTAACAAGGCCTGAGACTATCTCTCTCCCAACACAATAAACTGGTTCTCTAGCTATCTTTCTGACAGGCAACAAGCCGTCAAATGGAAAAACTCCTTCTCATCCTACCTCAGTACTCCTACCGGAGTTCCACAAGGCTCAGTACTTGGTAGCCTATTATTCAACATCTTTATCAATAAGTTCCGCACCTCTGTCTCCAGTAGTGATGTAATTCAATATGTTGATGACTCCACAGTAATCTGCTCATCCAACTCAATTTTAGATCTATTACTTAAAATACAAACTGCCTTCCCCACTACAGAAGCCTGGATGATAAGCCACCACTTAGCTCTAAAACCAAACAAAACTAAAATCATGATTTTCACCCCCATCAAAATCTACCTTATCACACAAAGAAACTTTCAATATTTATAGCCAAAATATGTCTATAATTGAAACTGTCCCCCCACACAAAACTCCTCGGAGTAGTCATAGATGAACAACTAAAATTCGATATCTATGTACAACAAAATATCAAAAAAAACATCAAAAACTTGGAATGCTGTACAGACACAATCAACACCTACCCCCCTTGTCTAGAAAAACACTAGCATCCACCTACCCTCTCCCCTCTCTCATGTATAGCTCACCTCTACTTGTAAACCTCCAAGCCTCCCTAAAAGCCAGGCTGGAAGCCTGCTACAACAAGATATCCAAATTTGCAACAAACTCCAAATACTCCTCCCACAACTGTAAGGCACTTCAGTCTCTAAATTGATTGGAACTACCAAAATACCTTGGCTACTTACAACCTATTACAACTCACAAACTCATCTTTAAACCATGATAAAAAACATAAACGATAAATAACATGAAAAAAAACACAAAAACTGTAGGAAATGAAGCAGGCTCAAAAACTTTACTTAATGACTTTCTGGTACCTCGGCTATTTGCCTTCAGTGGATCATTGAAGGCGAATGGCCGAGGTACCAGAAAGTCATTAAGTAAAGTTTTTGAGCCTGCTTTGCCTCATTTGCTTCAGTTTTTGTGTTTTTTTTCATCTCATCTTTAAACCCTCTGACTGCCGATCCCTTAATTCCATCTTCACCTCCTACATTCCCAGTAGGCCCCTTAGATCTGAGAACACAAATCTACTCCTGGTGCACAAGCCTAAACATTCACCTGGACAACTTATCTTCTCTTTCTCCCTAGCCAAAAAGTGGAATGCTTCCCCATTATCCCTCAGAACTATCCAGAACCCAGTCACTTTTAAATCCTCTCTACACTCTTACCTCTCCACTACTTGGAAAATATCTTGCTCCCAATCCTGTTAAAAACAATGACAATGTTTGCCATTAGCTAATCTTTTATTTTTAAAGCTTGATGTGTAAAATGTCTGTGTATGATATTAATTTATGTACATGTTACATTGTGATTATAACGCATTGTTTTAATTGTATAACTCTTCTAAAGATTACACTATTTCTCTAATGTGTAGTCTGTCTATTACTATGGAGCTTTTCTCCCCAGGCCTCCACTGAAAAATGGACTCAGTACGGCCCAGTGGACTTCCCTGGTTAACAAACTGCAAATAAATAATAAATAAATAAATCTGTGCATGGATATCATTCTGTTGCAGGTCAGTGGCAGGGAGAGAGGTTAATGAGAAATGGTGTCAACTGGTCAGAGGACTTTGGCCTTTTTAATAACCACACACTGCTCTGGTGTGAACTGGTCAGAGGACTTTGGCCAATTTAATGACTGCACACTGCTCCAGCAGGACAACTTTTGTCTTGGAATGGAGGACTGGAAAATAGCTATCTGGGATAATAAGAAAATGTTTCAATAGCCTACTGAAGTAGTTATTCCCAATTTTCTTTAAAGTTATTGGAGGTTTTCCTAGTAGAAATGTTTCTTCTCATTTTTATTTACATGTATGACTGTGGAACTAGTTTTACTGTGTCTTGTGTATGGGATCCATTTTGTGCATGCATTAATTGTTTGCACATTTCCATCAAAGTCTACTGCCATATTGCTTTGTAAGCAGATCTGCTTTGTTTTCCAGTGAATGGCCAAAACACTGACCATTTCACTTTCTGTCTTTAGAATGATTATCGCAAGTTATCTATGCAATGTAAAGACTTTGTTGTTGGAGTCCTTGATCTGTGTCGAGACACTGAGGAAGTGGAAGCTATTTTGAATGGGGATATGGATGCAGAACAAGATGAACTGCAGCACCACAGACCATCTCTTCGACGGGTCAAGCTAGCCATCCGATATGAAGTCAAAAAGGTAAACATCCAAGCACATTGCTCAATCCTGACTCCAAGAACAGCCACAGTTAAAGCACCATTTTGCATAACCATATTTAGAATACAGACTTTGCTACTGTATAATAGTAACTAATGTTGTCACTTTTTAGTGAGATGTAAAATAATATCTTATTTTACTGGACTAATATTATAGCACAGATACTTTTCAACTATTCATGTAATTCAATTGTAAAATTTAATAGTATTGTGACTCGGACTGCTGCAAATAGTTCAGCAGCTCAACTCATGCACAATACTGCAGGTGAAAAGTACATTTTGATACAGATGTTTGACCTTTAATGCACATATGTTCAACTCTCCCATACACACACACACACACACACATATATATATATATATATATATATATATATATATAGATAGATATATATGTGTGTGTGTGCTGCAGTTGTTGAATGGAATAAGATGTATTGAGGTAGGAAAGGGTGGGCTTGTGGACTTAAATGCCAAAACTTTTGGATTTACCAAAAGTCTTGACATTAGGGATTAGGGGTATGTGCACAAACATTTGTGGGTTAGAGTTAGATTAAGGGCCAGGTAAGGTGTTCGATTTATTGCAGTCTGAGTGTTTGCAGGTTAGGTTTAGAGTAAGCAAAGTTGTTGTTGTTGTCTTTCGGCTTTTCCTGGTTAGGGGTCGCCACAGCGGAACTCCGGTCCGCTAATGATTGGCAGTAGATTTTGACGAACGCCGAGGTGCCAGCTCAAAGTTCAACCTTTAACGAAGGCACGCCCATTTACGCATGTCTTTCGAACACCCACCCAACCGCGGGGAGAAAAGTAAGGGGATATATTTGGTGTTGTGCATGTGTGTATTTCTATGTCGCGTATGTCTTGTGTAGTGGTAGTGTTACAGAAGGGGTTTTGTAAGGTAAGGTGGTTAGGGTAAGGGTTAGCATGCATTACTAAGATGTGGGAGGGGCATGCCCATAACTTGTTAAAAGATCATAAAATTATGTTTTTTCCCTTTTGAAATCTTTTTTGGCTTTCATTATGTGGGGTTTTCAGTAAGTGGTGTTTTTGGATATGCCAGCATTGATGTTTTATCATTCGATATTTGTGCATTTTCACCATTTACACACAAACACATGAGTGCACGTACACAGACCCACACACACACACACACACACACACACACACACACACACGACACGCACGTGCACAAAACCTGTACTTATCAGAAAATGTGGAGCACCAAGTCTAATATTTATGCATTTATGATATTATACTGCACGTTATGTGCTATTTTCAGCAACTTATGGGAAAGTCTGTTTACATCATTAGTTAATTATACAACATTAGTGGTGGGGCTATACATTTTATTTCATTTTAGTACACTTTAACATTGTGTTCCTAGTCACAGCTTTATTATGCGGCATTGAGAGGTAATTATACAATATTCCTGGATGCTGACACACATAAAACTATTAATACAGCTGGTCTCATGTATGTATTTATTTCCTTTTCTTCACCAGTAGAACAATTGCAATAAATGTGTTTTTCAGTTAAAGCTGTGAGACGTGCTCTAAATGCAGGAAGGTCATATAGATTATAAACAAAATTAACAGCATATCATGACTGAGTCTTAACACTCAATGTATGAATAAAATAACTAGCACATAGTTTGTGCAGTATGGTAAAATGACAACAGAAGGTGGAACATAAGGTACACACAGGCAACCTCACAGTCAGCACTGTCTTCTGTGATAAAACAATCAGACTAACTTGAGTTGTATAGTGTAATATGTACCAGTTCTATATAAAGTAAGGAACAATTTGGATAGACTGTGCAGTATTCACAGATGAATAATATTTAATCTGTTAATCATAAACTTTGGGTACTTATGCAGTGATTCACAAACACTACAGTTTATGGCGAACCATGCAAATGTAGAACTGACAGCCAATAAATGATGTATCCTACAGACAACAGCAAAGACTGCACGTACGATATATTACCTTTAGATGTGATTTGAAAGTTCTCAGGATTACCAGAGTGTGTCTAACTGCTGACAGTTCATTGTAAATGGGTAGATACTTTAACTGCGTGATCAGCAGTTTTTGATTTGGAATTAGAAATATGCAAAACAATGTTTTTGAATGAGAGCTATGTAACTGCCTCGAGGTAAACAAATGCAGACCTCACAGCTCACATGACATCTATAGCTTGGTGGAACAAAAATAATGCAAATACCTTAAAACAATCTTTGATAATTAGTTTTGAGTGTCATTTTTCCAAGCTATAAAACATTATAAGAACCTGTATAGTGCTGCCTGTTTCCTTGTTATTAATAGAAAGTTAATGTGCCAGTCCTCCTATCCAGGTCTCTCTCTCTCTCTTTCTCTACAGTATGTTTTAAATCTCCTTCTGACATTTCACTGGCTTACATTAGTTAACCATTGCTAAATGTTCTGCTTTGTACCTCTTTACCCCATTCTCATTAAAATCTCCAGTTCCTGCATGATAACGATTATTCCTTACACGGATCCTGTAGTTCTCTTTCTTGTAGATTTTTTAGTTTACCCTTGTACTTTCAGCAGTTGCTGGCTAGCCCCCCTGCCACGAGAAAGTGCCACCCATGTATCCATTGCTCTAATTCTTGTATTACTGTTCCTACTCATGCATGTCACAGGTTTGTTTAAGCTGCAGCTTAAAATTATCTTTTTGTCCATTTCCTGCCCTGCATCTCTTGCATCTTGTGTTCCTACAACCTCTTTTTTTCTACCTATTTACACGGACAAATAATCCTGCACTGTGTGCTCTAATATCTCTTGTTTCATGCTCCAACATGCCCTGCTCCCTGTTGTTATTTTAAAATACTCTAATTGACAATGGTACCTGCGTGCCATAGCAGATAAATACTTGATGGTTTTCTTTTTCTGATTTGTCATTAGACTCTGTTGTTCGAGTGTGTTTTTACTCTACATATTCTTTTGAAGATTTGACATTGGACAGTATTGCTGTTTGGTGTCATTTTATCTTACTGTTATGATGATCAATGTTTCTGTTAATGTTGTTTACTTACTTTTAATTGCAGTTGTTTTGTTATTGCATTTCTTTCCATGTCAAAAAGGAAAATGGTTACATAATAATATCGAAGATTATGACTAGGTCACTAATCATAACCAGTTTGCTAATTTGTTCAGGAAACGGATTCAAGTAATTAAGCCCGGAGATGCATTTTGTGAATCTATTTTAAGAACACATTAATAGATTATTATGGACAGAGAAGCAATCATGACTCTTTGTAAAACATGAGGATTTCTTGCATCATGATGTATTATTTCTATCAGTTTAAAAAGTGTGTCAGTGTGATGGAGGGATAGGCACCACTGTCAACTCTGTCATGGGTCGATGATACCACTTGCCACCAATGTGACCTTCGGATAGCAGGATTGCACCTACTGTGATGTCAAGATGGCTGACATTAATGGGGTTTGAATATGACTACTGTCAACTAAGGGTGAAGTAATAGCATGAAAATGAACACAGATATTTAATTAATCCACAAACGTCAACCTGGTTCCAACAGCATAAAGGAAATGTGTACTGCTGTCATGGGTATGACCTTCTGACATTCACAGCGGGACTGCATGCAAGCCATTTACAGAGCAGGGCCTTTGGCCAAGACCCTCAGGTCCTTTTATTACCACTCTTTCTGTGAATGATTTTGGTACCTCTTTATCCATGATAACTGCATTCCACACAAAGTATTATGCTATGCTCATACATATAAAAACACGTGTCTGCACGCACACACACACACACACACACACACACACACACACACACACACAAAAATACATGCATGATTGCACACGTACGCACACACACACACACACACACACACACACACACACACACACACACACACACACACACACACACACACTTTATATGTTGGTCAAAGAAAAGATTACTGTCTACATATGCTCCCAGATCCCTAACTATCAGGCAAACTCTTAGGTATGTTTTATTGCCGGAGTAATTAGCTTGGGTGGAGGATTTCCCAAAGGGCACTATAACTCATTTCTTCCCTTTGAGTTTTAATTAGTGGCTTTGGCACCAGTCATTTCTTTGTGTTAGCCCTTCTTTCAGAATGTTGCTTTCATGGGGGGATCAATGATAGCTCCCAATTTACAGTCATCTGCAAACTTGGTGAGCCAGAGGGCTTTGACATTAGCTTTTATTCTGAGAAGTAGATGCAAAACAGAAGCTGGCCCAACTCCGCTGCTGACTGGTTTCTAGGTGGAGGTGGTCTCATTGTTCTTGTCATCTTGGGTCCCATCTGTGAGCCAGCCAGAACTCCAGCAAGTTATATAGGTATTTATACCTAGTTTTGAGAGTTTGTCAACAATACCTGAGTGAGATATTGTATCAAATACCTTGAACAGATCAAGGTAGGCAGTATGCACTGTTTTCCCCTCATCCATAGCCTTGCTGGCCTTCTCTATATAGTCTATCAGGTTGAGTAGGCAAGATCTCCCCTTAAAAAGCCAAACTGGGATGGGTACAGTGTCTGTATGTTGCCAATGCCCTTATTGATAATTTCCATAATAATTCGATCCATGGCCTTGCATATCAGACTTGTCAGACTGATGGGTCTGTAGTTCCTGGAATCAGTTGATAGTTCACCCTTATGAAGAGGGATAATCATTGCAGTCCTCTATTCACCTGGCATGTAATCTGTTTTGAAGCTATATTGGAAGACTGCCTCAAATGGCCCTGCTAGGTCTTATTTTAGGCCATTGAAGAGGCAACTGGGGATATTGTCTAGGTCCATTGAAGCAGTATTATTGCCCTTGGTGAGTCCTTCCAGGACCTGCTCCCTGTTCACAGTTGGGGGGGGGTATGCTAGATGGGATTTCATAGAGGGTAGTAGAAGGGTTGTGGAAAGAAGTTAGAGAGAAATTTCTCAGCCACTAGATTCGCTATGTCACCCTGGTCGGTGAAGGTTGTACTATTTACCACCAGTTCTGTAAACTGCGGTTCCTGACATAGCTGTAGAAGGTCTTATGATTGTCCTTAGCCTGTGAGTCTATCCTCAACTTGTAGTTGGCCTTGTTGGACTTTATTCGACCTCTTAGTTTCTTGTTTAGTTAAATCAGAGATCTCTTGTCTCTGTGAGAGTTGCTCCTTCTGATTTTTTGCTATGACTTTTTTTTCTTTTGTTAAATACCGTTATGGTAGGGATTCCACCAGTGAGGGTCTGTTTTTGATGTTAGATCTCGGCTTACTTCTGGTAGGTGCAGCAGCCTCAATGCAGCCATTTCCATGTTTGTACAGGGTTTCTGTAAATAATTCTGCATATGTAGCTGTGTTCTCGGTGTTTTGGGAAGCAGTGAATTTTGACAAACTGTTGCTTAATAGGATATAGTTTGCTTTAAAACAGTTCCTGTTATGGGTTTAGTTGGGTTTTCCTTGCTGATTTTTTTTTCTGAGGAAGACAGCTTTGTGGTCCGACCTCACCAAAGAGGATGTGACATGAGGGCATACCTGTCAACGCTAAAGATTTTCACAGAATGTTCAGATTTTTGCCCTCATATTTTTGGTCTGTTTCTCTTAAAATTGTGGATTTTTTTGGTAAATCATTGAGGGTTGAAGTCAGAAAATGATGACAGACATTTAAGTTTCAGACTTCATACTCTTCAGAAAATGCTAATTACTAATCTAAGGGAGCTGCGAAAGCCAACACATTCTGGCTAGGCTTATAAATGCCTTTGTGCAGATAGCCTAGTACCTACCTATGAACCTATGAACCTATGCAAAACCTGTTATTCTATCAACTTTCTAAGTCTGTAGGACCAATATTTAAAACGTGTCAATATTTTTCATCCTTTTCCTTCCCATTAACTATGGCTTTGCCCAGATTACTTGCTCTAAGAGGTTGAGAGGTATGCATGGCAGGTGGGGTGAGGGGGGTGGTGCAACACTCTCCCATATTTTGTTAAATTGTAGGTTCAATATGATCCTGTGGTAGGAGTGTGCACTATCTGGTCCAGGGTGTTTGCGCTGATAAAGTTCAGGAAATGTTGCACCAGTGAGTTAGAGGCAGTGTATGCTTCCCAGTCTCTATAGGGGTATTTAAAGTCTCCAAGGAATAGGGTATTTGGTTGAATGGTGAATGCCTGTAGTAGGTCTAGTTAAGAGGTGTGAACTTTGTGGGTCATTTAGGGTAACTTCTAGCTGTCCAGTACATGCTAAGGTACCTTGTCTTTGGAAACTTGGACATGGATGAACTCCAGGGCTTCATTTTCTTTAACCAACTTGGAGTTGTATTTGTTGCTAATGTAGATTGAAACCACTCCACCTTCAGCCTCTGCCTCTGCTGCTGTTGGTCTAAATGTGTGGAAGGCACTATAGCCTTCCACTGCCAGAGTACTTTCTGCAGCTTTTAACCAAGTGTTGGTAACAGCACAGATGTCTAATTCTCCAAAGTGAGGAGAGCTTGTAGATTGTGGAGTTTCTTGTTTACACTGCGAGCATTGAGCAGTAACACCTTAAGGCACATAGACATGTCAGAGAGATCCATAATATCCCATTTCATATAGTCCAGTGAGGTACATCTCAGGTCATTTACACCCACATGGACTATGATAAAAACATATTAGTACCTGTGGTGCAGTGACTTGAATGCACGTATGATACTGGGGATTCTCACTCCAGATACACAACTAACTGTTATCTTCTCCTTGTCCAGCCTGGGACATCTGTGTGTGTCATACAATAGAATTCACAATGACAAGAGCACTAGGTAGTGTTTGCTTGCCTTATGGGCTTTGTTGTGTGGGGATTGTTGGGTCTGAGCTTGTATGTGGTGTTAGGTTTTGCTTTTGGTATATACTTTGGTGGTTGCTGAGGATAGGTGTTGCTGTTTGATGGCTTAGGTCTTTGAGGTGTTGAGAGGTTTCTTTTAAGTGCCTCAGCACAAGTATTTCTCTGTGGGTAGTGAGAGGTATGTGTGAAGGATGTAGTATGTGCTCTTGACAATCTTGTTTGTAAGCAAGATTTTTGCCTCCAAGAATGTTATGTATGTACATCTCTCTCATACTGTGTTAGTTTCTTTAAGGATTAAAAGCTTGTCTGAGTACATGAGACAATTACTACATTGTTTCAGGACACCCATATTTACCAAGCTGGACACAGAGACATTAAGAAATCCATGTAGTCAGGACTTGTGTTAGGATTGGGTTACTATGGTTTAGGCACTTGGTTTTAAATAGGTCACCTGAGTGGTGTCTAGGGTTTAGGCTAGATATTAGAGAGTGCTATGACCTGATATTAGTACTGTTTAATGTGATAACTAGCTGACCTAATCTTAGCTCCACACAAAGCCTTTCTGTGTTACAGGTAAAAGTCCTAGATACTAGCTTTACAGGTTTGCTGCTATATAGTGTATTGCTAAACACCACTGTGTGGTAAAGAGTTCTGTGAAAAAAGCAACTAATTTACAGCAGACAGAAAAAATCTGAAAACTAACTTGCATACCATCTGGCCAATAAACAACTACAATTTGAGCTCCCTGGAATGCTTCCTAACTCAGAGAGGTGGGATGTAAAGTAGATATTAGACACAACAGTTTAAACATTAATAAAATAACTTTAGTTACATAATAAAGATCTTTGCTTAAATAATAAAGAAAATATTGAAAATACAGACTAAAATATACATAGGTTGGCAGATACACAGAGAGAGAGAGAGAGAGAGATTAAAAAAGGTAATAAAAACAGGATGCATACAGAAGAATCGTATGCTTTAGGTGGATAGGTAAGTATTAGTATAGATCCCTTGTGAGCCATTTTAAGCTTAGCCAATTTTCCTTCTAAAGGTAAGAATCAAACTCTGTGTCTTGTGCCTGCGAGGAAAACAGCTTAACCATTATACCAACCTCGAACCCCTAGTTATCACTTAGGTTCATATGTTCATAGGTTGATACTAGGCTATCTGCCCTGGGGCATTTACAAGCCTAGCCAGTGTGTTTGGCTTTTGCCACCCTTTTAGATTGGTTGACTGTGCCTCTGTAGAGTAGGTCACAGAAGATAGCCCTTTTAAGGTTAGTTTAATGTGCCCCTGTCTAGCAGGGACATAAATGAATAAAAAATCTTCAAGAAAATACCTTTACCAGATGACTATACCATACATACAAATCAAGCTAGCATCTTCCCTTTCTAGTGTAGTATAGCACAGATACCATATTTTTCCACAGCCCCTCCATGTTCATCGCATGGCACCATTTTAATGGCACTGGAGCAAAACAAGTTAAAAAGAAGTTATGTACTCACCATAACGTTCCATGTTTGTTGTCCATGTCACCATTCATTCTTACTTGGATGGATTCGGAGCCAATCCTCAGCTTCCACTCGGCCGTATACACAGCTGGAAGTCTCAAACTTGGCTCGTGGCAAGGTAGGTATCCCATGATGCAGTGGTGCAACTCTGCAGATCTTGTTTGCTGCTAACATTACTAATGAGTAATATATAGGTATGACCCCCATGTCAAGGAGAAACAAACAGAGTCAAAGGAGCTCATGTATGAGAGGAAAAGATCACAACCAGGTCCGCTAGGAGTCCTTGGACAGGGGAAGGAGGGAGGGGTTGTTAGAATGAATGGCGAGATGGACAACAAACATAGAACGTTATGGTGAGTACATAACTTCTTTATATTATGTTGTCCTATCTCACCTTCATTCTTACTTGGATGGGACAGCATCCCTACCACCTTTTTCCCGGGTGGCTAATAAGAATACACCTTTGAGCACAGTGGAACCAAAGGAGGCCCTGTCCCTGGAGGCCAAATCCACTTTGTAATGAGTGATAAACATATGAGGATTGGCCCATGCAGCTGCAGCACAAATACCATCCATAGACATTCTGGCCTGAAAATCAGAGGATGTAGCTAATGCTCTGGTTGAGTGACCTCTAATTCTGAATGGTAACTTTATATTATTGGAGGTGTAGATAAAGGTGATACAACTTGAAAGCCAATTTGAAAGGGTGACTTTAGATACTGGCATACCCTTTTTTGCCTCAGAGAAGGAGATGAATAATTGATCAGATTTCTTGAAATCTTTAGTTCTATGCAAATAGAATCTGAGCTGTCTATACGCGTCCAATTGGTGGAGTTTATACTCTGCCTTGTTGCTATGATTGGAGAAAAACACCGGGAGCTCAATGGATTAATTGATAATGGATTGAGAGCAAACTTTAAGTATAAAGGACAGATTAATTCATAGCAATACCCTATCCTTATGAAAGATCAGATATGGAGGTCTGATTGATAGTGCTTGCAACTGTGAGACTCTTTTGGCAGATGTTACAGATACTAGAAAGATGGTCTTCCAGGAAAGAAATTTGAGGTCACAAGATGAAGACGGCTTGAAAGGAGGCAATGTTAGTTGAGATAGGACAAAATTTAAATCCCAAGGAGAAAGTGGTTCTTTAAAAGGAGGTCTCAATAAGGAAGTGCCTTTTAAAAATGCTTTACACAACCTGTGTGACACTAAGTTAAAAGAATAGTCACTAATGTGGAAATTCGAAATTGCAGCCAGCTGAACTCTAATAGTTGCTGCAGCTGAGCCTTGCTGGAAGAGTTCTGCAAGAAATTCTAAAATGGACTTAACTGGCGAAGAAAAATGGGCAATGTTTCTAGTTTGCGGCCAGTGAGAAAATGTTTTCCACTTGCTAGTATATAGTTTTCTATTAGAAACTTTATGAGAGGACATCAATATGTGTTTGACTGCTGGAGTGAAGTTTTAAAGCCTGACTAAATTGAGAAGTGGAGCAGCCATGTTGTGAAGTTGAGGGTGCAGAGAGAAGGATGAAGTGTTCCTGACATATGTGTCAGAAGGTCTGGAACTGGGTCCAGAACCCATGGCTTCTCCTGTAGATGAGGCCAGAGGAAGGGGAACCAAATCTGCCGAGGCCAATATGGGGCAATGAGAATCAGCCTGCTTCCCAAGGATTTTGCTTTCTGGATGACTTTGGATATGAGGGGAAATGGGAGAAAGGCATAAAGAAGTCCCAAGAGCCACTCGTGTACAAGTGCGTCTCTCAGTGTCAGTGGAATTAGGGCAAAGTAGCTCCTGCACTTGGCATTCATGGGAGTGGCAAAGAGATTGCAGCAAGGCTGGTTCCATTTCTGGAAAATCTCTTTCATTATGTTCTGGTTCAGAGACCACTCGTGAGGCATTCATTTTGCTCTGATGAGCTTGTCTGCTATCACATTGGATTTCCCCGGGATGTGCATTGCTACTAGAAAGCATTGGGAAGAAATTGCCCATTGCCAAACTCTCAGAGCCTCTCGACTAAGTGGGTATGATCTGGTTCCTCCCTGTTTGTTTATGTACCAAACCACCAAACATATTGTCTGACTGTATTGCAATCGTCCCTAGTGGAAGAGAATCGTGGAGTGCTTGCAATGTCAGAAGCACTGCTCTCATCTCTAGAACAATGATATGCAAGTGGGCCTTGTGATCTTGCCATATACCTTGGACTATTCTTCCCAGATAATACCTCCCCCCCACCTTATCTGGAAAGTGTCTGTGGTCACTGTAGCAACAGGTTGTCGTGGAATAAAGGGTCTGCTGATAGTCACATGGTTGTCTGAGTTCACCACAGTAGAACCTTTTTGCATGACTCTGTTATTCTGATCAGATAGAATATAGGAAGTTCTTGAAGCGACCATTGGGAGAATAGGAGCCACTGAAGGATCCTCATATGCATCCTGGTGAGAGGAACTAGAATTATGGTTGAAGCCATTGTCCCTAGATGTTTCAGAACTACCTTTGCCTTTACCTTGTCCTTTGGAAGAAGGTGTAGTATTTGCTGCCTGAGGGCTGAAATTCTGTCGACTGGAAGACGCACCATCTTAGAAACAACGTCTAGGGTTGCACCTATGTAGGTAATATGTTGACAGAGCAACAAGGCAGATTTGTGTAAATTGACTGCTATGCCTAACTGAGCAAAGATTTCCAATGTCACATCCCTGACCTGTTGGAATAGATGCTTGGTGGTGTCAGTTAGGAACCAGTCATCCAGATACAGAAACACTAGAAATCCAAGACGTCTCGAGTGAGCTGTTACTACTGCCATGCATTTGGTGAACACTCTGGGGGTGGTAATGAGACCAAAGGACAGAGCTCAGAACCGATACTGACTGGCTCCCAGCTGGAAGCGTAAGTGACTCCTTGATGCTCTGTCCATTTTTATGTGGTGGTATGCATCTTGAAGGTCTATTGAGCACATCCAATAATATTTCTCTAAGAAGGGAAGCATTGGCTGCAGTGTCACCATTCAGAACATTGACTTTTTGACAGATTTGTTCAATTTGCTGAGATCCAATATGGGTCTCCAGTTCCCTGTCAATTTTGACACCAAAAAGAATCGTAAGTAAGTTCTGAATCCTGTTTGGTCTGCAGGGACTTTTTGGATGACTCTTTTGTTCAGCAACTTTTGGATTTCTATAGTTTCTTGCTCCCTTAGATTGGGTGGAACATCTGGGGTTGCTCTGATCCATGGGACAGGATGGCAAAAAGGAATGGAATATCCTCTGGATATTATGCTTTATACCCACTTGTCTTTTGTGATACTTTGCCAGGCTTCTGGGTAAAAAGATAAACGTCCCCCAGCTGCCTCCAGAGTAGAGCAGGCAGGCCTCCTTTCAGGAGCACCGATAGGGACATCCGTGAAAGGAATCACGGTCACCCTGGCTTTGCGGACCCCCCCCTGCCTCTGGGATGATGTCTACCATTGTTGCCTCCCCTTTTTCCCCTGGGGAAGGATTCACCCTGTGCATCTTGGAAAGCTCCCTGGGATCTATTGAACCATATTTTTCCACTCTTCTGACCTTTAGGGTAAGGTCTTGAAGGTAATGAAAAACTTACTCCAATGGCAGAGAGAGTTTTCCCTTCCTGCTCGCATCTGGTGAGTGAGTCTTTAACTTTGGGTCCAAAAAATGAAGAACCATCAAAAGAGGTGTTAGTAAAGGTAGACTTAAAAGGTTCCACAAAATTACACAAGCGCATCCAGGAGTGTCTCCTCAAGGAAACTCCTGAAGCCGTTGCCCTACTCACTCCATTCGCTGCATAAGATATCAGTCTCATGGAGGAGCTGATGATAGAATTTAAGGTGGACAACTGGGAGGAGACCTTCTCAGTTACCCCCACATCCAATGAACCTTGTAGAGTATCCCCTAGCTCTTTCAGGAGATCTCTTTGTAGCCTTATAAAGTGTATGAGGTACTTCAGCAATCAGAGTGTAAAAGTCGCTGAAGAAAAGACACACTTCCCGTATCTGTCCATCATTCGAGAATCTTTGTTCGGAGGATGAACAGATGAGGATGTCTCAGAAAGTTCCTTCTTGGTGGCTGCTGCCATCACCATAGCATCTACAGGCACACCTTTTGTAAGAAAATCTTTTCCAGTGGGGGCTGACAAAAACTTGTTTGGCCTCCAAGGGCTGCCTCCATTGTGTCAGGTGACTCCCAAGCCCTTCGACTGACCAAGTCCATTAGCTCATCAAAGGCAGAGACACCCAAAAACTGAATGTTGAGATCCAAAGGCCTTCAGATACACTGATTCCTCATCAATAGGGGTGATAGTTTTCCAGCCACCTCTCTGCTTTAGGATCTCCAGGATATCTGCACATAAGATATCTTCAGAGGATGACCATGTGGACCCTTCTGACTCCTTGAGATCAGTGTCTGAGGTGATGGACTCATCAGGGGAGTCTGTATGCTTCCTCTTTCATGTCCTCTTTCGAGCGGGCTCCTCAGAAGGGTATTCTGGGGAGGCCTTGGAAGAGAGGGGTTCACCCAATGGGGGTTCCTGAGGTTCTGAATCTCTGTTGTCCTGTGGATGGGGTGGTGCCGAGACAGTAGCCAGTGCCTTGGGGGGACAAAGTATCCCAGTGTAGAGCTGTAGAGGGGGACAGCACACTCCTCATCAGCTTGAAAGCAGAACCCACTGGTTCCGAGGATATCTCTAGCTCCGAGGAGACAGAGGACACCCCCGGCCTCAAAGAGACCGGCTCTAATGCTGATGTAGGAGCCGAGATCACCTGAGCTGATGCACCGAGGGGTAGGCTCGGAACCAAAGAAGTTTGGGTCCGAGCATCTTCCCTGGAGCTAACCGGAGAACCTCAGCTCCCAGACACCCCGGATGGCACTGAGAGTGTCAGAGCAGATATCGGTTCCGTAATATCCGAAGGGGGGTCCTGGAACTGTTGGGTCAACAGCAAGTGGTACTAGGCACTTTGGCTCTGAAGATCCAGTTTGGCTCGGAGAAGGAGCAACAGTGGATGTAACAGTCTTAGAAGGCTCCAAAACCTGTTGGGTCAGAGCCGAGAACAATTTAGCTAGTGCTGGCGACTTCAAGAGTCTGCGCACCACCCACTCCACATTATCATCAGATAGGCTGCTCCTAGTGGACCTGGAGGATCGAGATGGTGAATGAGATGTCTCCAAAATGGGAGATCTCAAGGTAGGGGAGAACGGTGGAATATCAATTAACTGGCTCCGAGACTCAGTATCTTTTGGCTCTGAAGATTTTGGGGACAAAGAACCAGGTTTGTCAATAATAATTACCTCCATCAGTTCCAAAGCATGTGGAGTGAGGAGATAGATGGCTTTGAAATTTTAGACAATTTTTCAGGGGGCTCGGACTGAGCCAAAGAGACAGGAGATTGCCTTTTAGTTGGCTTGTCCCTCTTAAAAGAAGAAGAGGATGAAGAAGAAGAAGCACTCTGTACAGCTTCCTCAAAGGTCAGTTTCAAGAGCCCTTTGACAATCAATTTGTTTTTCCTCTCCTGCAACACACGTGCAATAAAGGAGTGGCAGAAAGTGCAATTCTCCTGGAGATGGATAGCTCCTAAACAATAGGCACAAATGCCATGTCCGTCTGTAATAGATATGTTCTGGATACATTTCTGACATTTTTTAAAGCCCGAAGGCTTATGTTCTTTCTCCCTTGTATCTTTAGACATGTTCAGAAGAAAAAAGGTCCTGTAAGAATTACGAACAGCAAATAAACTCACACCACTTCTAGATATAAACACACACTAATTTAACAAACACAGCACATCTCAGAAATATAATTAGAACTAGCTTTGCTCTGACTAAAAACAAGCACTAGGACCTCTAATTTAAACAGCCTAGACATGTATAGTAGGGGATAGAATACACTAGCACTAACACTACTAGCACTCTAACTAAAACAGGCAATTAGCTCTCTAATTTAAATGAGCTAATGAACTAACCAGCTAACTAAGAGACTAGAAAAACCAACACACAACACTACAGGTATTTTAATAAAGCACCACTACAGAAAACAACTACAGGATACAAGTACAGGCTTTCGAAAAAAAAAACAATGGCCAAGCAAAAGCACACAACAGCGGAAAAAGGAGATAAACTAAGCTACAGACTAAAGCTAAAGTTTCACAGCACACAGTAAACTAACTAATGTATGAATCCTAACTATTTTAAGCTAATAAAATGCAAAAGACAAAAAGCTTAGCCACGGCTAAGAAGAGCACATCCAACCTCGTAAAGCACCAAATGAAATCTGGGGAGTTGCATCACTGCATCATGGGATACCTACCTTGCCATGAGCTAAGTTTGAGACTTCCAGCTGTGTATGCTGCCAAGTCAGAGCCGAGGATTGGCTCCGAACCTATCCAAGTATGAATGAAGGCGAGATAGGACAACATAACATATAGCGTTTACTTGTTATAACAACAAAAATTGCTAATACACATCAAAGTCTGTTTCTTTTCATTGAATCCACCCCAGTGTGGCTTAGTGATGTACAAGTCATTAAGCCCATCAGAGATTACAGTAAAACACTTTGTTCTGCCACACTGTTCTTCTACATTCACAAAGACAAAAGTCACATATTTCTAAGCCTTGAGGAGACACACTCACTGCAGATGAACAAGAGAAAAGAAAAAGAAAAAAATACATTAGATGTTTAACTCAGCATCCTTTAGCTTGGCATTACCCTTGGCATTGCTGACAGCACATGCTAATGACTTTAAAAGCTGTAACACACTTATTGTGGACAGAAACAAAATGCATCAGTAGTTAACCAACAGATTTAAAGGCTTACACTTTGTATTGCCACATTTTTCTATTTTGTTTTTGTGAGAGAGTGAAGTAACAACTTCTAAAACTGGTTTTGGTGTGTTTTTTTGCTGAGTGGCTTATATGTGGCAGTGTTAGCTCTCTTATTAATAAGGTTTATACATATGAACACTGCTATAACATAGAAGATTACTATTAGATCTCAAACCATAACCAACTTATTATATGTTTGGGGCATGGGTGTCAAGAAATTTACCTGAAGAGCAAAATTCAAGAGGTGACTGTTGGCATCCTTGTCAGCATGCATAATAAGGGCTGTAGTCAGTGAGACTTGCTCATCATTTTTGTAGTGCATAGTGCTTTATCTGCTCCATGTACTGCCACTTACAGAAAAACTCTAGGAGCATGAAGTATTGTACTGCCTTTCTAAGCCTTTAAAAGAAGGTAAAATACTTAGTTCTGTGAAACAGACATATGGCAAAAATGATCTGCCCCGCTAAAGAAGGAACAGCTTTTAAAGCTGTTAAATACTTTGTTCTGCTACACATTTTTATTTGGAAGTGTGGCAGAGAAAAGTTTTAACAGCTTTAAAAGCTGTTTTGCCTTCTGCCTTTGTATTTTTGAGCTGACACTTATTTCACTGTTCATCCTTAGCAAGAGACCCAATCTTAACAGTGATTAGAAAATTTATTACGCACCTTCCTACTGTCAGAAAGGTGTTTACAAGCATGTGTTTTCCCTCTATTGGAAGGTAATCTATGCACTACAAGCTTTATACGCATCATATACATCAACCTCTCTATAACAAGGTTATTATTTTTATTCATGATTTCATGGCATAATCTGTGCACTCCATGTATTGGAATAATAATAAATAATTTCTAGTACTGGGCAGTCACATTCCTTCAGTCTTAAATGTCTTAAAAAATGCAATCTGTATGAATGAAAGAAAAGTGATTAAGAATGTGTTAGTGTCATTATAGAACACAAGTCTGCAGTGTATAGCAGCAAAACCGAAATGCAAACAACAGTTCTAACCAAATCTACATGGACAGCCAATAATTTTTATTATTTTCCCTTTGGGATTCTCTGTGTTCAAAGAGTTTAGGATAGTAGAGAGCATGCAATGTATAGATTTACAGCAGAAAGATAAATCAGTGTTTGAGGAAGGAGGCCAAATAAACTTCTGAAATGTCAAATAATCTCACTGCACAACCAGTGCTAATGAATGGGGTACATCTGTAATGATGAGACTCATGACGGCACTAAGTATGAGAACTAAATTTGAAGGATGGAACAGGATTAGTCATGTGCTTTTTTGTATAATGTACCGCAGAGTGGTGTGAAAGAATATTTACAGACATGGACAAACCAGGTGTGTTTTTTGTAAAATAAGATCAGGAAAAACTATTTAAAACTGTACTGAACATGTAGGTAAAACGGAAGCAACTGTTAATGCCTATGATTTCTGCAGCTGCTGGGATATGTGGCTACTTGTGGATTAATGAAAACAGTCA
Source organism: Protopterus annectens (assembly GCF_019279795.1). Lineage (NCBI taxonomy): Eukaryota > Metazoa > Chordata > Ceratodontiformes > Protopteridae > Protopterus > Protopterus annectens. Next base: position 1,345,227,965 of record NC_056728.1, read on the forward strand.
CTATGCATTTGTGTATGTAAAAATTAGCTATCTGCCTAGTGTTACTGACTTCTTTCATGCAGATAAAGTTTCTACAGATCACTCTAGTTGAGCACCTTCAGCTCCCATTTAATTCTCCATATTGGGAATTCAATAGAGAATCGCTTGGCATCTGTCCTGCACAGATAGGTAGAGCAACTCCATCACTGTCACCATCATTCCTGATCTGTTACTTACAATTTATTTACTGTGTTATGTATACAAACATAAAACAAGGCCCATGGGAAGGAGTTCTACTAAGGTAAGCAACTTTTGCCTGGATTGTGCTCCTCAGGGCCATGAAGCATTATTACTTTATCAGAAAACAAGAACTAGACTTATATGGTACTGTGAAAGCTTCTCATACAGTAGGTGTTGGCCTGTATGGCATGACTGGTGTGCTCTCTCTGATCTCTGGCATTATCTGAGCACTAAAACCAGCCATCTTACATTAACAGGGCCCCCTGTACCCTTCTGGCAGAAGTGTGTAGCGAAGGACCCATCTAAGTTGGAGATTGTTGGAAGAAGGCTCAGTATTGAGTATTTCAATTGGCCAGCTTGGTTAAAAATTGCTTAACTTGTTTTAAAAAAGGGGTTCTCACAATTGCTACATAAGCCCAGCATTTGTGCGAGTTTGCGCCTGTTTTAACACAGCTCCACAGAGTTTGGAGACAAGCCACTGCTCTGCTATCTTCATCTGAGCAATCCAAGGCATCTGTTTGCATGTACTGCACCTACAGGCAGCACCACGCAGTGGAGGTAACCATTGGCGGTTATAGATGCAAAAGCTAAAGTAGATTTATTTTCCCTTAGCAGCTGCATGCACTCCAACTGAGGAGTCGCTTAAATTGCACTTAGCTGTTCAGAGAGCACCTCAGCTGGTTTTCTACAGCATTTGCCACTTTAACTGAAATGTCCTAATCCCTAATAGTCTCGTACCCTTTGACAGCCCCAGTAGTATGGACCCAGCATTAAGCCCGCAATTAAACCACTCCCTTCCTCATTAAAGTAAGCAAATTTACACCTAGTATTATGGACGGTCAGTCCTCCTCGGTTTCCTCTGCCAGCCTAATTGACATGGGTATCCTGAGACAGTGTAGCAGTTGCCTCATGTACACTGACAACCCACTACTCCTAAACCACTCAAACTCAATTTATGAGAGATGCATATACACTAAGAATTTGGAATCCTTGCTCTCTCATTCAGAGAATAGTAACACTGAACAGGTTGTCAGCCCACATACTACACCTCCTGCACAAACCACACTCTCAACATATAAACCATCATACACAGAGCTACTCACCAGAAATTTACCTAAACACCAGAGGCTTTTGAAACACAAACATGCTACACCTAATACAATACCTACAGTACTCAATACACATAAAAAAAAAATAACAAGTAAAAGTGTCTCACCAAACAAGCCCCTGAGGCAAAACACATCTAAACTAAATTGTTTGGTCATACACGAGCCCCACTCACCAGGCTGGACAAGGAGAAGGTTACACTCAGCTATCTGTAGGGTGCCAGGATAGGCCAGGTTACACAAGAACTTAAGTCTGTCCACAACAAGTACTGTTATGACTCTAACATAGTTCATGTTGGTGTAAATAACTTGAGACATACCTCGCTGGACTATATGAAGAGAGAGATGACTGAGCTCTCTGAATATGTGTCTCAGGCAGGTATGTCCCTAGCTTTGAGCAGCATACTACCTTCACCTAAGATGATACCATAATAGAAACAAAAAATGACTGACTTTAGCAATTGGCTTAGTTAATGGTGTCATTCTAAGAGGATCTAGTACCTGTCAGTCTGGGATGACATGGCAGACAGTCCACACTGCTTTGTCAGAGATGGTCTTCATCTGTCATCTTTGGAATTTTGGCTACTGGCTAAGGCTCTTGCCTCTCCCATGGTGTCTTTTATTAGGCAATGTCACAACAATAAAATTCCAGATGTAAAAATATCTTCAAAAAGCAACCACAAGATTATGTTGCCAAACACTAGAAGTCTAATCCTAAAACTGCATTTACTGGAAGCAGCCCTCACCTTAGAAGATGCTGATATCTGTGCAGTCACAGAGACTTGGTTTAAGTCCATGGAAAGCACCCTGTCCATACTGTGTTATAATGCCTTCCACACATTCAGACCACAAACTGAAAGTGTGAGAATGTAAAGAGGTAGAGTATCAGTATTCATTAAAGATAAATACACCTCTAGATTGGTTAAATAAGAAGATCCCCTTGAACTAATCCAGGTCCAATTGACTGTAGGTAAGGCTCCTCTCCAGGTTATTGTAAGTTATAGGACCCTCTCCATGAACCAGGATACACACACTGCATACTTGGATCTACTTGAATCGCTCAAGATACAACCAAACACCCTGGTTTAAGGTGACTTTAACTACCCATCCATAGACTGGATAAATTATTCATGTACTAATACACTTGCCCAAAGGTTCTTGGACTTCATCAACTCCAGTGCCCTGAACCAGTTGGTTGACACCCCCACAATGGGCCCAAACATTCTGGATTTGGTGCTCACTAACAAGGTCTGATCATAAATAAAGTCTCATTAGAAGTAACAATAACATCTGACCCCCCCCCCCCCATTAGCAGCAACTTGACTAAAAATCTTTTCCAAAGCCAATTACAACCTAATATGCGACGGCATTAATAGTCCCATAGCCCCTTCCCTCACTGATGACATTGATACCTATACTGGGATTTACACCAATGCACATCTGTACAAATGTATTGACTCAGCTGTACCTGATAGGATCAAAACAATATCCTCAAGAAAGAACAAGCCTGCCTGGTGGACATCTGCCATTAACAGGTTATACAATTAGAGAAAGAAATTGCTGTCCAAGAGCAGGAAGGAATGGTCTCTGAATTGAAAGCATTCCCTCCTTGGCTTAAACAAGCAAATAAGACACCTGATAAGGCATTCTAAAGCTAACTATAAAGCAGAAAACTAACAACAAAGACATAGAAGACCTCCAAATGTGTGACCTGACCCAGTATGGCTTCATTAAAGGGAGATCCTGCCTCTTGAATTTTGTGGACTTCTTGGAGACAGTCGCCAAAGCCAAAGCCCTGGATGAAGGCAAATCTGTGCATACAGCCTACCTGGACCTGGCCATGGCCTTTGACACTATTCCCTACTCAGGAATCATTGACAACTCACCCAGCTGGAGATCAACCCAAACATGGTCAGGTGGGTTGCAAACTGGATTACTGATAGAATGCACATAGTCAAAATAGGGGATTCTACCTCCACCAGCAGACCTGTAACCAGTAGTGTTCCACAGGGATTGGTGCTGGGGCCCCTGTTGTTTGGAATCTACTTCTCAGATGTGCAGGCTAAAACAAAAGGCCTTCAGCTGACAAAGTTTGCTGATGACTGCAAACTGGTTGCAGTCATCAAGTCCCCAAATTATGTCAACAACCTACAAGAGGGACTTACACAGACAAACAACTGGTGCCAAAGTCATGGGCTAAAACACAATGCAAAAAATGCATTATCCTCCCCTTTGCCAAGGCGATGTCCCTACAGATTAATACATTAATAACAACACTCTAAGCATGCAATCAGTGGTGACAAATTTGGGCACACATGTTGACAGTAACCTTTCCTTTGACCACCACATCTCTACAGTGGTAAGAAAGGCTTTCTAAGTTGCCCACCTCAAAAGTAAGGGCATTGCATCCATAGCAAAAGAGGTTATAACCCCCTGTGTACTCCTCACTCATTAGGCCAATAATAAGAGTCCAATGCTACCTTTGGTATGTACCTTAATAGGCACCCGCAGCAACTGGAAAGACCTCAAAGGTCTTTTACAAAGAAAATGTAGGGTCTTCAGCATATGTCATACATTGACAGACTGAAATCACTGTCACTATACTCTGTGTCTTACAGACTACTCAGAGGTGACCTCTGCCTTGTATATAAAACAAGCTCGGATCCTGCTCTAATGTAAATGCTGCATATTTGTAAATCAAATGGTATACGATGCACTCACTCTAGGGGAACTCAACCTAGTATGTGACATCAACAGGATTTGCTGGAAAGACAGAAATGTCTCATAGAGGTTACCTGTCTTCTGAAACAAACTTCTAATTCAGGTGAAACAGTGCCCCTTGCTGACCCTATTTAAGCTTAATTTGGATGATTTGATGGGAAACCACAAATTCACCCCCGGAGTTTCACCTGTGTCCCTCTTGGACAGTGCAGTAGTTGTTGACTTACTTCCACTTAATTCTTTGATATTCTTGGAAACAGGGGTTGTACTTGACTAGTCTTGTAAGGGCTTTAGGGCCATTAGCCTAGTAACCCCCTGTGCATTCTGTGGAAGGTTGGGTGCCAGGCTGGCAACTCGACACCGTAAAACTCCACTGCCAATCATGAGCAGACAAGCTGATCCACTGTGGTGACCCCTAACTGGGAAAAACCGAAAGAAGAAGAAGCCTAGTAACCCCCTATGATCCTATGATCCTATGGTAGGTCTAAATGTAGAAGAGTAGATTTTTTTTTTCACAGGGAATACTATAAGCTTGGCACAGTCTTCAGCTATATATTAAAATGGAAAATATTCTATTATTTAAGTAGGCTCTAGCTGATCACAAAAGTGTAATGAAATCTGAACTTCAAATTCATGCTGATCTACTTTAACTGATTGACTATTTTGTGCTATCTAACCTACTGTGATTTAAATGAAATCTTCAGAGGTGGTAACAGTCTGTCCTAGAGATACATATTTCATCACTGGAAAATGCTTTAACTACTACAGTGTTTGTGGCTATCTAAGTACTGCTACTTTGATCAGATGTGAATGAATACTTTATCATATAGTTTAAAATAAATTCTAAAGAATAAGAAAATACAGCTATCAGGAAACACACAACGGGACAAGAGCACCTAGTTTGCCTTTGATGATTTGCATTATTCATTGTGTCTACATCTACCATGGCACAGAGACATAGTTAAGAACATTTGACGGACATAGTAAGTAGATGAAGGTCAAACGTAGTTAATAAACTGCTGTGTATTATTGTACTTATCTGATGTTGTAAATTATGTACTGCATTCTCTCATTGTTTGCAAAGCGTTTTCTTTTTCCAAGGACTCATCGTGGTTTCTCAGCTACACTTTCCTACTAAACAAATGGTACTAAACAAATAAAATAAATTAAATGTATTCCAGTAAGGATATTCATACTCTGCCACTACAGTGTTGGAGAAAACACAACAATGTAACTATTAGACTTCCTAAATTTGGAGTGAGGGGTGAAATACAAGGTATTGATGTTTTCATAGTACTTTTGGGCTGCAGTTACTTGCTCAAGTGATTTGCTCCAGGCACTTTCACAGATTGAATGTGTACACTTGTTTCTCTGCCCTTACTAAGACACATTGAGCACTCCTCACTAACACTGCATGTATCCAGTAAAGCAGTAGAAATTATCAGCTAGATGTCTTGCTGTGTCTTGAAGATACAGTGCTCAGAACTGCAGACCGAGTCAAAAATAACACAGCCTACTCTAAAAACAGACGAACTGTATACTGTTTAGAGAACTGCAAAAGCTGAGGTAGGCATATCTGCTAGTATACACATCATTTGTAATAAAAAGTATATATGATCCAAGTATGTCTAAATGTTTGTATTTATAATTATTTAGTTTACAAGGAGCTGAAATGCTAGAAACAAAAAACAATTACCTCAAAATAAAGAACAAGTCCCAACATGCACATAATAATCACAGGCAATTCCTTATACCATCTTGGCAGAAGTTCGTATTGGCTAAACAGTGACAACAAGGGGACACTTTTATATGTTAACACTAGACTAACAGTAACATTTGGCCTCTAACAATAAACAAGACTATAATTGTAAGGAAATATTTTATAAAATGTACTTTGTGTATGGATACTGTGAAAGTCAGAAAGCAATATTAAGCTCATAACCTAGCAGTCTGCAATATGCATTTTTTTGTGACCACAGAATAATGTAATTTGGCAGTTGTATTGTTGTTATCGAAGTAAACCTAGGAGTCATTATTCTATTCAAAATGAGATGCTTCTAAACTGTACAGAAACAAAAGAAACGTTTGGTTAGCTTTCTAGATATTTAAGGTTTTCCCTCTAGCTTTCACGTCTGTTTTCTTAATAGCTACCTACTACATGTTATATGTATAGCTAGTATCGTGCCTTATTATATTAATTTTCAGCCTGACCAGAAGTTCAGTATCTGAAATCCTAATATTGAATATAATGTTGAAATCCCAGTTTTGTGGTCATTGGTTTGCAGGTATGTGTCGCACCACTTTTAAGACAGAATTTTTACTTTTTCTGCATTAATGAAAACATTTAGAACTTATTTTATGATTATAATGGTGCATATCTGAGTTTGTTCAGGGCAGTCGTTTCAGATAAAGAAAAGCCCCATGAAGGTAGGCGGATAACCCACTTTCCTGATAAAAGTTCTCTCTAGGGGAAGCATCGTTTCTGTTTCCAAGTGTGAACATCATTGCCAGATGTTTGCATTCTGACACAGGCTACAAAAGAAGATCTTTTTGTTAGTTTGGGAAAAATTAACCAGAAATGTTAAAAACATCATCAGGATCTTCTGTTAGGCTAATTACATTTCTGTTCAGTCTCCGAAAAGACAAATAGAATGTGTAAAAATATATTTAAGCAAAGGAGAAGTTCTTTTTTTTTTCATACTTGTTTGAATTTTAACAAACTAAAGACTCATTACTCCATACATACATAACATTATTATTTGATAAGCAGGTAGATGGCTCAACCCTAAACTAGGAATATATTTAGCCTCAGTCCTTTAAGTAAACAAAATCCTTGATAATAAACAGTTATAAGGCTGAAATAAAGTAACATCAAATGGCAAAAAATAAAATACATTAACAAAAGTAGCCAAAAAGTAAATGAATAAATAAAAAATCAAATACTGAAGTGGCTGACAGAGGAGATGCAGTGCATATCAAAAATGTCTTCTATTAACTACATGTTAGATTTTGTTATGGGTGTAGAGGGTATAGGAAAAGGTTTCAGATGGTGTCCCTGAAATCCTTACAGTGTGTGAAGCATGTGTGTTATTTTTTTTTTCTTTAGTGTTGTTGAACATTTAGCAAAATAAAGGATATGATTGACCTGAACAGTCTATTTGGTAATTTGAGATCTGATAAGGAGAAGACCTTACTGAGTGTCTGGGCATATCTAGTGCAAGAAATCTCAACAAAGCCATAAATAATGGGAGGATAAAGAGCCACAAATAGGGACACTTTTTAAATATTGCTTTTATAAAATTAGAAAGTTGATAGAATAACAGGTTTTGCATTAACATGAATTTTCTGAAGGGTATGAGGTCTGAAACTTAAATGTTTGCCATCATTTTCTGACTTCATTCCTCATTGATTTGCCAGAAAAATCAAACATTTTATGAGGGGCAGACCAAAAATATGAGGCAAAAATCTGGACATTCTGTGAAAATTTGCACAGTTGAGAGCTATGTGTTTGGGACATAGTTCAGAATGTATGGAACCAGGAAGAAGATCAGAAAAGGAGAACTGATGGGTGTTGAAGGGAGGAGAAAGTGGTCATCAGGAGAACAGTTCTGAAATCATTTACATGCAGGAATCCAGTCGTCTGTAGAGAGGGTAAACCAGTGGTGCTGAATCTATAGACCTTATTTAGAAGAACCTAGAGACCGGAGGAGCTGGTAATGAAGAAAACGGGAACAAAGGACGGAGAGAATATATTGTACAGTGAGGTGAAGACTCACTTTATAGGGCAACTCTGTTGCTGAAAGTATATCGACAGCAGAGAAGACTATACTAAGCAGTGCATTAAGGTTAACGTATCGTTGGCAGTATGTACAGCAGTGGATAGGGAGGGATTGACTATATTATATAGTATTTGCATGTTGCTACTGATATGATTTTCTTTTATAGCAGTGTAGTAACATTCTACATGGGACAACAAGGCAGAGGTAGATCATGGTCAAATGGGGGATGAATCAGCCCCTGTCCCGCAAACAGGCCCCCCCTCCCTGCATCCAGGCTCCCCCCAGAAACCAGCCCCCCTGTAACTATTTTAGTGTCCTATTTACTTGGCTATCTCTTTCCAGTTACTATAAACCTGTCAGTGGGCATACTATTTTTTTTTCTTTACTTCTACAATGATTACATATTTGGATTTAATTTAAAACTTTTATTTTATAGCACAAACATTGATAGCCATTTCATACAAAAAAAAAAAACACTCACAAAAACAGCAGTCAATAGATGAGCAGTAACCTTCTTCACCTTCTACCTTGAAATTCACATTCATTGGGCACTGAAACCTGGAAACAAACATAGAAAGAAACTGCAGACTATGAAAACATTTTATGACCATGCATAAATGCAAAAATGCATGTGTTTGTAACTCACCTTCCTGATTGTATTCAGTTTTATTCCTTATTTAATATAGCACCACTTGTTACAGTGTATTTTAAATTTGTAATTTTTAACATTTTTCCAATAAGCAGTGAAACAAAACATATGGACCATTAATGGCAAAACTATCCTTTTCAGAAAATTTGATCGATAGAAAGCCACTCCAACTCCTGTCATTACAATCCATCAGCATCAGTCAATATGCACAATTTCTGCACAAGTAAAAATCATCTGAATAATTCCATTTAAAGAGAATTGTAACTAATGATCAAGTTTCTACTGGTAAACAACTTTGCATTCCAGTGCTTCATCTACAAATTCCATGTCTGCTACCATTGAAGAATAAATGGTCTTTGCTACATAACAAAAAATGATTTGTGCTAACAATCAAATCACCTCCTGTGGGAAGAGAACCCACAGCCTTCCGCACCAAAATCAAGTGTACTACTTGTTACACCTCTGACACTGAACAATACAGCTTTGAAATTTTATGACTGATATAATCTTTAGTGATCTACAAAGGCAAAAAAGAAATACAATTAAAGGAGACCTAGCAACTAGTGTGGAAGCCACTTGCTTGCCAATAATTAAGAGCAGGGTTTGACTCTGAACAGTCACTTAATTAGCAGTGCCACTAACTGGGGCATTACACACATGCACACACACACACACACACACACACACACACACACACACACACACACACACACACACACACACACACACACACGCATACACGCACATGCCACTCACGCACACAGACATAACCTTTGGAATCCCAGTGTGATGCTTCCTTACCTCAGCACTCATGGGCTTAGAACGGCTGTGCAAAGGCTTCCTCCTGATCTCGTTATGCTTTCCTTACCCCTGTACCCTTGCTTGCTTCTTTGCTGTGTGGTTGTAATAATTAAATCTCCAGTGCGGTTCTTCAAACAGGCTTGCATTGCACAAACTTGTCTAGGATGTTGTATTTCCTAATACTAAGGTTTTTGGGTTGATTTGTGTGATATGCTGCTGTCTTCTGATAGGTCCTAATGCTGGTTAGTTTTGAATATGGGAATGGAACACAAGGTTTATTTTTATTTTTGTATTTTTTTTTTTTAATTTATAGGTGGCTTAAACCGTGGTCCCCAGCCAGCACGGGGCCCCTCTCCCAATCAAAACAGACCCTAGGCAACAGTCTAGGTTACTTAGTGTTGGATCCAGCTCTGCAACAAGGTGCAGTTAAACTTATGTTCCATGCAGCATGGCTTTCATTTTTTGGAAGTTAATACTGGGGTCTATAGCACAAGCTTGAACTTTCAAAAGTTCGAGTCTCATATGGTCAACACCATATGAATGAACTTTTGAAAGCTTGAAAGTTTCAACAGAGATTGCTGTAAGGAATATTTCCCTTTACTTCACTGTAGTGCATTCTCAGAGTTAGTATATTTAAGTAGCGGGGGTGAGGGGAGGTGCAGGGTGGCTTGCCCTCCTGCTCAGAGCATTTAGGAAGGTTTTTTTTGTTTTTGTTTATTTTTATTATATGTTCGATGTTTTAAAACTTCACTCATATGGTGTCTATTATATGAGCGTCAAAGTTTTAAAACTTTGAGCATATAATATAGACCCAATACTGAGCTGTTTTTGTATAATTTACTAAAATACGACATTCTAATCCCTGATCAAGAATGTGCTAATGATGTTTGCTTTATGGCCATATCACAAGGGGCAAGGCCAGACAATGAGAAAATTGTGTAAAGTGACAGTGATCTAAGATAGTTGTTTTGTAAATCCTGAATAGTAAGCTAACAAGCCCTGGACCCTGAGTGACACCAACAGATACACTGGTAGGAATAGAGAAAGCTTTATAAATTGATATCTGTAAAGTTCCTTTCTCAAATTAGCTGTTAAATTATTGAGTGCAACAAAACTTGAGACCATATTTGGGTTATTTCACAAGGGGCAATCATTGATACCAAATCAGGGATCTTGACTGAGTTATTTATTTATTTGTGTGTGTGTGTGTGTGTGTGTGTGTGTGTGTGTGTGTGTGTGTGTATGTATTTATGTATTTATTTATTTATTTTTTTGATAACTAGGTGCTTGGGTTGGTAGAAGGCCTTTTTCAACCACTACCCAGGCTGTAAGGCAATACACAGAAAGAAAGGACATCTGTGTAGAATAAAACAATGAGTACAAATAAAGTTTTAACACAGATAGATGAAAATGCTGGAATAAGTACAATCAAGAATATGAGGAAGAGAATAAGAGTCTATAGACAGTATTTATGTGATTCGTATATCCACAGTAATGGACAAACAAAGCCCAGTAATGTTATTTTTGTTGTTATTGCTATACGTAAGACTTTTTATTTGCTCTCTTTGCTTATACCCCTGCACTATCTTTCAATCATCATCCCCCTCTCAACCAAATGGCATATTCATTTCTCATCACCAGGTCAAGGGTCAACTGGAAGGGGACAGCATTCAGGCAGCCATCAGGGGTGGTTAAAGATTTCTCTTTATTTATGGCCCTATCTCCCAACACACTTGGTGAAGCACTGAAGGGGGAGGGTGTGTGCAATGGTTTGACTGCTGAGAGTGTCTCCTCAATTTCACAAGAGGCATTTCCTCCAAGCAGCCCTGCCACCTACCTCAAAGCAGAAGAAATAGTTTTCCCAAGTCTCCACAATGGAAATTGCACCACTCAGTGGGTCCTCAAGTGTACATTACCATCCCCACTCTCAGGAGATTTGAATGGGACATAGCCCTTCCTGCCTGGTGCCTGCAGTGCCAGGACCACTACTGGAATCCCAGTCGTTGGATCACAGTTAGGGATCCATCACTCTCACCTTGGAGCCAGATATTATTTCATACTGTTGAAAAGTTCTGGATCGGGCAGTTGTAATTCAACAGTCTGGCATGGATTTTTCCTCCGGAATGTTAAACTATAGCATGCTAGCTGCTCTTTAGGTGGGTGGAACAAATATTTCCAAAATTTTGGATAATGTGACAGAAAGGAAATTGGTTGGAAACTTATAACAGGCAGAGCCTTTATTTGTTAGGAGGTGAGAAGAAGAATGTTAATTGTTTTTCAAAGTATCTGGAAATGTGCCTTAAGAGAGGGACAGGTTCTATATTTCAGTGAGTGGCAAGCATATCTCTCAATATCTAAGTGCAAGAAATCTGAACAAAGCCAAGAATAATGTGGGATAAAAGCCCAAAATCAGGTACAGATTTAGAATATTGCTCTTATAAACTTAGAAAGTTGTTAGACTATGAGGTCTTGTGTCAGCATGCATTTTCTGAAAGATTCTAAATCTGAAACTCAAATATATATCACTATTTAGTGAATTCTATCCTCAATGATTTGCCAGAAAATAAAAACACAATTTTTATGAGGAACAGACCAAAAATATGGTGCAAAAATCTGGACATTATATGAAAATCTGGACAGTTGAGCACTATGGTGCCAAGGACAAGTACACATTGCAGACTTTATGGAACTGGTGGTAAACACCCTCAGGCCCTGGCTTTCCATGAGATAGTTTAAAGAATGGAAAAGTTTGCATGTAGTATTAACTGAGATAAATTAGAAGGTGCATTTACAAAGTAGTTAACAAAGTAACCAATGTGAGGGTTGGGAGATAGGCAGGTGAGGGAGTAACACATGGTAAAGAATTCAGTGAAGGTATTAATGAATGCCACATAATCATAAAATAATTTTATCAACAAAGCTAAATTCATTCTTGTGACTCTGAAGATCTAAATATTTGAAGTAGCTAATGTCCTTCTAGTAGTTCTCTGACATTTTTAGAAAGGAAGCTTAAAATTTATAAAAATACTATGTGTTGTTTTTTTGTATTTGCATAAATTTTGAAATTTGGTTAGGAAACACCATGTATTTAGATTATTAATAAAGAATTTGTTCTAGAAACAGGCTTTAATTATTTAATTTGCAATTCATTTTAAGAGCAATCTGATCAGGGGGCATGAACTAGTACAAAACCTTCTGGTAACTGGGACAAATATGTATCCTGAGTATGGAACAAGATATTTGAAAAATACTCAAAGTTGTCACTGGCATCTGTGTGGGAAGATGCCTTTGTCCTCTTACTCATTAAAAACTACTGCATAAGGAGGTATTTATAGTTGATGTAAGTGGCTCTTGCTTTTGATGTTGGGAATATCAGAAGGCTATAGGTTCTATTCCCACACCAGGGGCTTGAATTCACAGTTTAATACTAACACTATAGTACAGCATAAGAAGGGTGTTGCCCTCCTGAGGTGTCATTACTCATATGAGACATTAAACAGAGGAGACATATATTTAGGCTGGTTAGCAGATTGATGTTTAAGATCCCATGACACATATTAAAAAAATGGGAGGATGTTTCAATGTCCTGACTGATTCCATAGTTACTATAAATCCATCAGATCTCCCATGAAAACAGGTCATAGATGTGGTGGGGCAAACCTGGTCAACAAAACAGTAAATAAAAACCTAAAATAAAGTAAATACAAAGTTATCTATATATCTCTTATCCAATCCATCCCTTACTCTCATTCCACAAAAGAATTGTCATTACATGCCCACCTTCCCAGCCAGCATACACTAATTGTATATGCATATTCCTTCTCATATCCCATCCTCTGCATTTTCTCCACTACAATACTCTTTTTCTGTTATGCTGTAGCTGTGCCAAATGTGCTACAAAGGTTTGTTTCCCCAGTTTCTTATCTGATTCCTGCTCTTCTTTAGCTTACAAATCTCTACACACCCCCACCACACAGATCTGTCCCCTCATTTCCCTTGAGCTACAGAACAGTCAGAGTAGCATGGTACAGGTAAAGACAGATTCCTGAATAAATGCACAAACTTTGTTAATTCAAAGAATAATATGAGAAGAAACAATATAGCTGTAAATATAACCATAATACATAGCAATTCATAGATTAGTTTAAAAGGGACAGTAATGTATAATTGTTTTTCAAGTAAATGTAACAACCATGCTAACAGCCATTACACATTGTCTTTACCGTACATATAGCCCACATATGCTGACGCTGTTAAATGTAATTTTCCAAACCCTCAAAGGCTTCTCAGATGTCACACAAAAAACAAGTATCCTCAGCAATTTCTATAGCACCCTCGTAAGACAATATGCACCGAGATACATACATTACCATCACAAGGAGCCCCAGCTTCTAAGCCTATAAAGTAAGCTGTCATACAGCACAATATTTTAGTCAGTGGAGACTCTTTTCTAAGACACACAGATGTCCCACTCACCAGGCTGAGCAAGGAGAGAGTGACAGTTAGCTGCCTGTCAGTGGCGAGAGTTCGTCAGATCACACATGCACTCAAGTCATTACACCACAAGTACCAGTATGACTCTGTCATAGTCCATGTGATAGTATATGGCCTGATACATGCCTCCCTGAACTACATGAAGACAAAGGTAATCCAGAAAGCAATAGTGACGTCTGGTATCCCACTTTTGACCTAGAGTGTGACAAGCAAGACTAACAAGAAACAGAGTAGAAATAATTAATCCAGATAAAATCACTTTATCTAGCAGATCTAGAACACTTTCTCTCCAATGCCCTCCCTGTGGGAGGAATAAAAACACCTTATTCAGTTAAGGAAATAGATGGATGAGTGTTCTAGTGTTACTCTTCTCAGTGCAAGGAGTCTTGAACATTCATCCATCTACCTATGATTTTATGACACAAGGTTAATGCAACAAACTGTTATTATGTATGTTTAGAGAAAGAGGTTATCCGGACAACTTGGTGAATAAAACAATTTTTTTTTTTCAGGGAGAAGAACTGAGTACAAAGCAATTCTTTTGCAAGGACTTGTGAGGCAGGTTAAGTTTGGTATAATCAGTAATGGTGGTTTTAATAGGATATTTATTCTCAAGTATCAACCTGAGACAGGTATAGCTCAGGACATTATTTAAAAAAAATATGTATTTTTAAATTTGATGACAAGCTGAAAGAGATCTTAGGTGACAGACCAAGTTTTATATACAAAAAGGGTCATAATCTCAAAACTAGATTTGAAACTAGTAAAAATACACTATGGATAAATTATGTTCAGCCAAGGAGACTAGAAAATGTGGCCACTGTAATTACTACAAGTGTACTTTTGAAGGTAAGAGCATGATGACTGCAGGTCTTGACAACACACATAAACTGATATATAGCTGCAATTGTACATCTATGGAGGCTGTGTACATAGCAATATGCAATGACTGTAAATCATATTATATGGGTAAAAACAAAAGTCTGAGTAGGATAATATTTGAACACTATCTTGATGTCAATAAAATAATGAGAATAATGAATTATTTAGGCACACAACGTCTTGTATTAACTATGGGAAGCCTTTATTTGCAATTTTTGGAAAAAGTTAACTGAATACAATGAACTGCAGTAGCAATTAAGGTAGAATGTGACAACATTACCAGGGCTTAATAGCAATGTTTCTATAAATAGTGCACTTATAGTCCACTTTTAGGTTCATAGATTGGATTAGAACTATGCTAATGGCCCTTGCGGGCCATTTTAAGCCTAGCCAATTACCCCATGTGAGAATCAAACCCTGCACCTTGTGTTTGTAAGGTAAACACCTTAACCATCATGCCAACCTCCCACCCCTCCAGCAAGTTATAATATGAATTTTATTGGGTATCATGTATGTATATTTTATATTATATTATTTTTTTGTGAGTAGAATATTTATGGTATTGATTTTCACTATGTATATTCATCACTTCAAAATAACATTTTTATATCTTTTTAAATGATCACACTTTGTTGAATTTTTTTATGTCTAGGTACTATAAGTTATTTTGAGAATGTTTGGGGTTCATCAAGTTAAAACAATATTTTAGTTAATGGATTTATTAATTGACTTTGCTGTCAGTATTTCCTAATGTTTTTCAGATGAGAATTAATTGCAGACATATATATATATATATATATATATATATATATATATATACATTTTTAGCTTTCTTCATTTTATTCATTCATTTATTTATATTTATTTGAAAATCTATTGTTATTGGTATTGAATGTGTTTTTAATCAAATGTGTTTGAATAATATATTTAAATACCGTGGATGATTGATCACATGATTCTTTTGGCTATATAAGCACTTTCTTGAGGGAAATAGGATTAGGTTCTGAAGAATTCATAATTTGCTTGTTACAAATAAAAGCACTAAACCTTTAATAAACACTATATTGTGTGATTATTTGGTGAAACTTTCTTTGCATTGTGGAATCAGAAGCAGCAGTTTTTTATTGATGGTCTTGGACAGTTCCCGGTGGGTGTTGGTGTTATTCTAGGTGGTGTGTGCCATTTTACCTTAATCCATTACTTTGGTGACTTTTTCAAAAAAATCCACCAGTTTGAGTAAGCATGACTTACCTTTGTCAAATCCACACTGAAATCAGTCCAGTGATTGGAGGTTCCCTATTTTCATATTGCTTTGCATATAAGGATGATTAGTCTTATAGGCCTATAATTCCTTGTTCCATGGAATGTCCTTACTTGTACAGGAGAGTAAAGTACAGTTGTGTAAATGTGGATGTTCAAATGATCACTGGTGCAGTAGCCATTGCTACCTGCCAAGGATGCAACAGATGGGCAGCTTCCAAAAGCTTCAGGGCATTTTCATTGTGCCCAAACTATCAAGCAGCTCGAGCAGAGCTGACTAAAAGACAAGTTCAGGAACAAAGTCCTTCAGAGATTTCCTGTCAGCAGAGACAGAGGTAAGATGAGCCCTAAAAGGACAAGGCTAGGAATAACAAAAACTAAATGTCCACAACTGGCATAAAAAAAGAAAAGGCAGTGGTTATTCCAACATCTACTGTTATGGTAAATTCAGCTTATACAGCTGTACTACATTCTTCATATTGATCACTACTGCAATAGCCTTAGCTATATGTATAGATTACTGTAGTTAACTGTATTTAGGAGGTGGCAGGAGAAGGGTTCAGTAGCCCCTGGAAAATGGTCTTAGTAAAGCATGATTTGGACCTAGAGAAGGAATTCAGCTCACAGTGGTTCATAAAATTATGTACAGAGGACCAAGTAGCAGCTTCCAGAATACTTCTAGCATCCAACCCTTTCCAAAAAGTCATACAAGAAACCAAGGTCCTTGTACACTGGACCTTGACCCTGACTGGAATATATGTGTCATGGTGAGTATAACAAAAGGTAATAACCTTAAATAACCATTTGGAAATAGTCTGTTTTGACACTGGTTGTCTCTTCTTCTTACCTTCACAAGAAGTGAACAATTGATCTGATGATCTGATAGACTTAATTCTATCAAAATATTACATGAGTTGTCTGTGGACATCCAAGCTATGGAGTATCCTCTCTCCCTCATTTTTGGGTTCAGGACAGAAAATGTGGAGAGGGATAGTTTGACTTAAAGTAAACTCAGATACTACTTTAGGCACACAAGAAGGATTAGTTCTTAAAGAAACACTGTCCTTGTGAAAAATGAGGTAGGGTTGACTCACCATAAGAGCTTGCAACTCAGATACCCTTCTTGCAGAGATCAGAGCAATCAATAAAACTGTTTTCCATGTTAACAACCTCATGTCAGCCAGATTAGCTGGTTCAAATGGAACAAGTGCTAGTTTCTCTAACACAAAATTATGATCCCCAGGAGAGACCACTAGTTTACTTGGATGACTCTTATGCAAAACTTCTTTCAAGAACATTTTGACATGCGACTGCCTTGAAAAAGTATATACATGGGCACACATGCAGAAATGGCCGATAAATGAACCTTGATAAAGGATTAAGAAAGGCCATAATTGTAAAACCGGAGAAAAACTAGCCCTGAACGTGTGCTGGTTATGTTGTTGGCACCAGCTAGAAAACCTTTTCCATTTGCTAATATATTATTTTCTAGTAACCGGCTTTCTTGCCTCCATTAGTACTTGCTGTACATCCTCTGAAAACAGGTGCCTAAAAGGAATTAAGACCCTATCCCTGAGCCAGTCGATTGAAGATGATTGATGCCAGGGAGTATCAAATACCCCTGTTTTTATATGAATAGATTCATTCTGGGAGGAAGGTTGTGGCAATTTCCCCTGGCCATTTCCAAAAGAAAAGAGAACTGTGTTTGCCTGGGCCAAAAAGGAGTCACCACAATGATCTTGGGGGTCTCCTTCTGAATCTTCAGAAGTAGCCTGGATATTAGTGTAAAGGCATACAGGAACATTCCTGTCCAAAGAAAAGAAAAGGTATAGGTCTTCCAGACCTTCTTGCATGGAGTTCTGGAACAGAATTTTGCCAGTTGACTGTTTAGGGAGGAGGCAAAGGGGCCTACTTGAGGAACTCCCCACAGGTGAATCAAATCTTGGAAGTCTGCAAAGGAGGTACTGCCTGGTTTCCCCTTGCTTGTTGATGTACCAAATCACTGTAGTATTGTCTGTAACCACTTGAAGAGGCACCAGGGACCAAAGATGATTCAGAGAATTGAGTGCCTTGGTCAGGGCAAGCATCTTCTTGATATTTATATGCTTGTGTCACTCCTTGGTGTCCCACACCCCATGCACTTTTATCTATCCAAAACTGCTCTGAAACTGCTCCCCATGCATATTTGTGGCATCTTAACTGCATTGGAGCAGGGAGGGTGAATGGGAGACCTTGATTTAAGGATATTTGTTGTCTCCACCAAGCAATTTCTCTTCTGACAAACCCCAGTACTGGGATCTGAAAAGATAAAGGATGTTGATGCTGGGACCAAAGAGATTTCAGATACCACTGTATCTTTCTCATGTGGAATCTCTGCATAGAAAAGCAAGTCATCTAAATACAGAAAATGTGGACACCCTGTAGCCTGCAATGAACTATTACTGGAGCTATACACTTTGTGAACACTGTTGGTGCAGTGGATAATCCAAAGGTTAAGGCAGCTAACTTATAATGTAATCTAGACAAATAAAACCTTAACAAACACCTGAAGTGTGAGTGAATAGGAATGTGATGATAAGCATCTTTTAAGTCTAGTGTTACCAGGAAACTTGAAAGAGGAAGAAGAGGTAACAGGTTGTGAAGTGACAACATTATGAATTTGGGCACCATCACAAACAGGTTTAGGAAAGAAAGATACAGAACTGGTCTCCAAGCATTTTCTTTCTTTGGGGCTGGGAACATCCTTGAATAAAACCCCTTCCTCACCTGGGAAGGAGAAACTAGTACTATCACTCCTTGGGACAGCATGTGATGAAGAACAGGTGGAAACAAAACAGTATGATCTGCAGGATCAGGAATAATCCCCTGGAAAGGAGGAATTTTCTCCCACTGCCATATGTAACCTAATGAATGATTTCCAGAATCCATTATCTGAAACAATCTGTTGCCAAAGTGAAAAATGGAGATCCAGACTTTTTGGAAGAGAAAGAGGGCCAGGGTGGGATGGGGTCACAAGGTCTCTTGAATAGTCATTCAGACATGGAGTGTCCTTCAATATTGGGAGGTTTAGACTTCTTTTTGGAACCTTCTTGCCACTTCTTCTTACATAGGTTCATAGGTGTTTACTAGGCTAATGACCACAAGGGCCTTTTTAAGCCTAGCCATGCATCCCAAATCTCTGACAAGTTTTGATGCCCTTGATAAGTGTAAGGATGGGCCTGGGAGATGAAACATTTGCAGGTTGCCTGTGTCCATTAGAGACATAGGTGCCAAACCAGGGATGAATTTCTGGTTTCCCATCCAATTGTTCAAGTTGCACTTGAATTGGGTTAGGGAGGAACTCTGCTTCACATGGGTGGGGAGCCTATTCCATAGATGGAGTAGTCTCTAGGGTACATACCTATCTCTCCAGCAGGTCCTATTTATATCACAGGCTAGGTTTAAGTCTTTAGAATGGGTAATTTTGGTGCTGTTTGTTTTGTGGATACACAGGAGGTCCATCAGAGTGGGGTCTGACAATGCCCTGTATGCCAGGCATAGATCTCCCCTCAAAAACCATATCTGTTTACCTGAATTCTGTTGAGACTGATTATTCTGTTTTTGATGAAACTGGGTGAGGAAAAAGAAAAACCCTTGGACAATTTGGAAAAGGGGGGCTGATAAGTCTTAGAGATTCCCTGGATCAGGTTGCCCTTTTCATCACCTCTGAAGCAGAGGGGCCAAACAGTAAGTCTCTATCCAAGGGAGAATTTAAAATCTCATTTTTAACATCATCTGGAAGATTCTGAGAATGCAGCAAGCAAACCTCCTTCAAACCATCCCAGTGGCCATAGCACTAGAGGAAGTATTAAAAGAGTCATACATATGTACACTGCAAACAATGAGTAGTGACCTGTGTGACAGAAGGAACTAAGTGATTTAAAGCAGATTTTTCTTCACAAGAAGAAACTGTAGATAAAACATTCCTCATACTTGCACAATATGTCAGAATAAACTAACTTATGAGCCTGACAATTTAATATTCTGAAATTCAGAGCTGAAGAAGTATACACTTTTTCCCCATACATATGAATAATTTCCCCATCCTTATTAGAAAGAGTGGGATTGGAATTAATTAACTGCTTAGCAGCAGAGGAGTCAACTAAGGGTATAGCTGCTGGGTTATATTTGGCAATAGTGTAAAAATTTTAAAAGACTGAGGAATTTTATACATGCTGTCTGACTTTTTAGGGACGGCAGGCTGACTATCAGGAAAATTGCAGGCAGTAAGACACATGTCCTCTAAAGCAGACAGGACAAGATGAATGGGTGTAGGCTCTGGAAAATCCTTCTGCAACAACTCGTAGTATTTTAAGGGACTGAGAAACCTCACTGTTCTCCCACTGAAAACACTGGCACATTCTAGCAGTAGTTTCAGAGAAAGAGAAACCCCCACAGAGAGAATCTGAAAGAGAGATGTCCTCTGAGTCTTAATCAGAAATCTGAGGAAAAATCCTAATCCATCCCTGAATTTTCCTGTTTAGATTCAGAATCTTGAATCTCTTAAGGAAAGGAAACATCCCTCTTTTTTACCGGAAGCTACTCTAGAAGAAGGATCAATAGCCTGAATCAAGCCCTGAGCCAGTCCCAGTAAACTACTCTTATCCAAATATATTTGAGGAGGAGTAGATACAAACTTGGGTATCTCTTTCTTTTTGATAAGAAAATGGAGCCAACTGTGTTACTAATGGCAACAGCTGCTTCCCCAGGGATGGGCACAGCATTCTGACACAGCAGGGAAAACTTGCCTGTTCCCTCTCCCAGGACCAACAAGAGTGGTTCTCCCTTGCCCACCAAGGGGACCTCAAAAGCCACAAAAGACGTGGCTAACCCCTAGTCCATAGTTGCTGTAGGTATTACATCAGAAGGATCCAGGGTAAAAGATGAGTGGTCTGAGGTACAACAAATGGCCACAGCAGAGTCACCCAGCTGTGGCTGAGGCATATTACTAGCCTGCTGTGGTAGAAAGGCTATTCTCTTAACATTTTCTTTCTGTGGCTGGAAGAAGCACCAATGTTGGGAGTGACAATCTGTTTCATGGTTAAGCTGAAAATGGTGCCTCTATCCTGGAGAAACACAAGCAACAAAGCCAGTAAAACAACAGGTCCACAAAAAATACTTTTTTGACAGAAAAAAACAAAGGAAAAAGGACTTTCAAACACTATGGCAGCCCCATAACTTTAAACTAAACACAATTTCTACACAGAAAATATTTTATCAGTTAGATAACACTACTTTTAAAATGACAGAAAAAAATGAGTGTTCCATTTAAAAGTAATTTACAGTCTTGAGACAATCCATTAAAACATAACACTACTAGCTTTAAAATAACTATCTTGAAGAAGAAAGAAATAAAGCATCAGTAAAAATAAGAAAATGGAAGAATTTTTCCCCTCCAAAGGAAACTTATTTGCCTAACTAAGGAAAGCAGAACCCGACCCTTGATCCTCAAATGTCTCAGAGGAGCATATTCTTCAGCAGCAGTAAAGCTTTGAGGGGCTTTGCACCATGTCTTGTCTTTCAGTCAGCTCAGCTTGAGCTGCTTGACAGTTTAGGTGCATGGAAGGTGCCCTGAAGCTTTGGAAGCTGGCCAGCTGTTATATCCTTAGCAGTATCTAACCCATATAGCTAAGGCTACTGGCAGCAGTGATCAATGTAAAGAACATATGTTGCTCTTTCCACTCAGTTGATGCAAAACCTGTATGGAGGCCAAGGCTGAACAGTTTTCATAGATATGTGGCTAAATCTTGCTTCATGCTGTTCAATATGCATCCAGGGATATTGGCAGTACCCATCAATGCAGTATTTTATGCTTTTAATAGTGATTTTAGGACTTGTTCTTGTGGATACCTGGGGGGGACCAGTCTCAGCTATTTCATGTGGGATAGATGGGGAGAGGGATAAAGTCTGAGCTGAATATATCAGCCAGCAGGTTAGATATATCTTCAATTTTGGTGACAATAACATATTTCACAACCAGCTTTGCATTTCTCTGCAGTATCCTCCTGAGACTGCAACCATAACTAAAAAAGTCCTTGTAGATTTTATTTTGCTTGTGTGGCTGTTTTCCCCTCAAACTTGGCTTTGGTGGATTTAATTAAGCACCTGAGTTGCTTGTTTAATTTAATGATGAGAGCTCTGCCATTTTGGGTACCACTCTTCTTATTTTTGGCCAGAATTATTTTCCTTCTATTGTATATCTTGTTGCTATTATAGCCCCACTGGAGGGATTTGGTTTTTGGGTTTGCCTTGTGCTTGTTTCTGCAGGGGACAGCTTCCTCATTGCAGCTGTTTACATGCTAGTAGAGTTTGATACTGAGCAATTATATATATACAGCAGAGTTTTTGTGTTTGGGGAGTATTTGAACATTGCCAATAAGTCAGTTTGTGGTAGATAGTTTGTCTTAGAAAGCCTTATAAATGAGCAATGGATGGAGGGGGCCTCTGGTTTCAATTTTATTTCAAAAGAGGCAACTTTATAGTCACACTTAACAAGGGATGATGATAAGCAAACATATTTTTCTACAAAAATGCCTGTAGTCATCTCGAAATGGCTATGAATAGTCATGTACAAAAAATAAATATTTAGTAATTTTGTTAATGGGGAAATCTGAATATCTGCATGCAGTATTTTTTTCTGCATTTACAGAATGATTATTCTTAAAGTAGTTCTGCAAAACTGCTGATGATTATTACTAAATAATAAATGGATACACTGAAAATAAAGTACTAGTTCATTTGTTATGTTACATTAATGTCGTTTGTTATTGCTTTTAAGTCATATGCCCTCTAGATTCATTTCAAAATAAACAACAGTTAAGTACAGTCTGTTGATGTTTCAAGTACTTTATTCAATTTATTCAGAACAAGAACACTTGCCATCTATCTACTTAACTGAATAAGCTACTTGAAACTTCAACAAGACATCTTTATTTCTCACACAGGGAGGGCATCAGAGAGAGAGTCTCCTAGATCTGCAGCTAACGTGATTTTTATCTGGAGTAATCCTTTGTACTCTGTTTCTTGTTAGTCCTGTCACAAGTCTGGTCATAAGTGGGGTGCTAGACCTAATTTGATCTTTCTGGATTACCTTTGTTTTCTGCATGTCCCTCTGAGTACAACTCCCATTGTTATTTCCTCCTTGTGGACCACAAACAGCTCATAATTGTATTTGCCAGGATGGACAGTTTTGGTTTAAGGACGTGGGCTTCAGGCCAGGTATTTTACATTCAGAAGATTTGTGGTCTACACTCTTGTGGGAGGAGAGGGTAGCCTCTACCCTTCTGATCTGGGAATTGCTGGATGAAGGCTTACTGTACCTGTTGTTCTAAGTGTCTTTATTCCAGTTTAACCACCTGGGTTCCAAACCAGTTATTTTACATTAGGAAAATTTGTGGTCTAAACTCTTGTGGCAGCAGAGGATAGCCTACACCCTTCTAATTTGGGAATTGCTGGTTGAAGGCTCATTGTGTCTGTTATTCTGAAAGTGTCTTTATTCTGATTTAAGCAATTGGGTTCCAAACCAGTTAGTTTACATTAGGAAGATTTGTGGTCTAAACTCTTGTGGCAGGAGAGGAAAGCCTACATCCTTCTAAATTGGAAATTGATGGTTGAAGGTCTATTGTGTCTTTTATTCTGAAATGTCTTAGTTCTGACTTAAACCCTTGTGCTCCAAAACCAATTGTTTTACAGTAGGAAGATTTGTGGTCTAGACCCTTGTGGCAGGAGAGTGTGGCCTACAGCCTTCTAAGCTGGGAATTGCTGGTGAATTGTTGCTTTATTTAAACTGTTTTTTTTTTTTTTTGCTGTTGTGACTGTGATTTTATGCACTTTGAATTTCTAGTACTTCTGCATTTTATAGCAAATGTCAGATTCAGATTCACTGAATCTAGAATGTTTGGTATCACTTGAGCACTAAAACCAGCTCTTCGCTGAGATACTGAAAGATCTGAGGCATCCGTTGCTTCCAACTAACTATTAGTGCCTGGTTTTGCTCTTATATTGTACTTTTAATCTGCATTTGAATTCTTCTGTCTGTTTGAATTGTCTGAACTGTTTTTTTGCCAGATTTTACTGTATTGTATACTGTACTATTTCAGCTGTAGCATAGCCCAGTTCCAGATTTGCTGTTTTTGGGTCTGTTTTGTAACTTCTGAGCATCAACTTCAAGCCATCTTTGTTGGTGAAGGCCCTTCTGCACCCTTGTGGGAGGAGAGTGCTGTTTTGGTCCCACCTAATCGAGGATGATTGGACTAGAGTTCAGAGAAAACATCCTTATTAGTCAGTTTAAATTAAAATGGTTATTTATTGCTTTAATTAAGCCCCATGTTTGTGCTTGTTTGTGTGTAGCACACCATTGTGCACTGTCACATAGTGGTGGTTACTGTTGGTGGTTATACATGCAAATGTTTTGCTTGTTAAATTTTCCATTATTACTTTGCTTGTGGTCCTCTAGAGGTTTTTTGAGGCCTTGCTCTACTGTCAGGTGGAATACTAAGCCTTGCCTCAGAGGTACCAACACACCTCTCATCCACTACCCATTCCTAAGTGCAAGCTCTTTTTCTGACCATATAAAGTTACCTAACACTATGGATGGACAATTTTCCACAGTTTCTCCAGCCAGCTTAGTCAACATGGGCATCCTGAGGCAGTGCAGCAATTGCCTCATGTTCACCGACAACCCTCTACTCCTAGTCCACACAAATGCAACATGTGAGAGATAGAACTATACTAAGAACCTTGAATCCATGCTCTCTCTCACACACCACTCACTACATATGGCATGCACACCTCACCTCCTACTCCACCCAAACCCACATCACAATTACCTACATATGTGGAGGTCTTCATTGAAAACATATCTAAACACCAGAGACCTCCCAAACACAAACACAAGCATGCTACACATAATACTTCCTCTGCAGAACACAATACACATAATAGCTCACATACCAGTGTCTCACCTCTCAAGCCGTTAGGGCAAAACACAAAACCAAATATATTAGTCATAGGTGATTCCATAGAGACACACAGATGCCCCTCTCACCAGGCTGGATAAGGAGAAGTTCACGGTCAGCTGTCTGTCAGGTGCCAGGGTCCGCCATATCATCCATGCACTCAAGTCTCTCAACAACAGGTACAGTTATGACTCCACCATAGTCCATGTTGGTGTGAACAACTTGAGATATACCTCTCTCGACTATATGAAGGGAGACATGACTGAGCTCTCAGCTATGTGTCTCAAGCAGGTATATCCCTAGCCTTAAGCAGCATTTTACCTTCACCTAGCATGATGCCTTAATACAAACAGAAAATGATTGACCTCAATAATTGGCTTAGTTTCTGGTGTCATTCTAAGGGGATCCCATATCTGTCAGCCTGGGATAATATGATCGACTGACCTGGATGCTTTGCCAGAGATGGTCTTCATCTGTTACCCCTGGGATTTCAGCTACTGGCTAAGCTCTTACCACCCCCATAGTGCATTTTTTAGGCAGTGTCTCAAGGACAAAATTCCCAACATAAAAACTCCATCTAAAAAAAAACCTCAAGATTATGCTGCTAAACGCTAGGAGTCTTAACCTGAAACTGCACTCACTGGAAGCAGTCTTCACCTTGGAAGACGTAGACATTTGTGCAGTCATGGAGACCTGGTTGAAAGGCTGTGGAGAGCAAACCAGTCTTACCATGCTACACTTACTTTCACAAGCTGAAGGTGTGAAAACTAAAGGAGGCAGTGTATCAATATTCATTAAAGATAAATATACCTCCAGATTGGTTAGACATCATGACTCCCTGGATATACTTCAGGTACAATTAACTGTCAGTAGGACACCTATTTGAGTCATTGCCAGCTACAGAACACCCTCCATGAATCAGGACACCCACTCTGCCTATTTGGATCTACTTGAGTCTATCAAGATACATCCGAATACCATAGTTTTGGATGACTTTATCTACCCATCCTTTGACTGGGTAAATTATTCATGTTCAAACTCACTTGCTCAAAGGTTACTTGACTTCACTAACTCCAATGCCCTGGACCAGCTGGTTGACATCCCCACAAGGGCCATCAACATCCTGGATCTGGTGTTTACCAGTATGGAGGACCACTGTAGCACCCACACTTTGAGGTCTTCCCTGGTGAGATCTGACCACAAATAAGTCTCATTCAAAGTAACTATTACACCTGACCCCCCCCCCCCCCCAGTTGCAACTAAACTAAAAAACTTCTCCAGTGTAGATTATAACCCCTTATGGGATGGTATAAATAGATTCACTGCTCCTCCCCCCTCAGATGGAACTAGCAACTTTGCTTTATAGAAACACCTGTATAACTGCATTGACTTGGCCATACCCAATAGGACCAAAACAAGCTCCTCAAGGAAGAGCAAACCTCTGTGGTGGACAACTGCCATAAACAGGGTTTACAATAAGAGGAAGAAATTGCTGTGTAAGGGTAAGAGAGAGCGAGCTCTAAACTGCAGACACTCCCTCCACAGCTTAAACAAGCAAATAAGACTTCTTGTGAAGTCCTTGAAAGCAAACTACGAATCCAAATTAGCTTCCTCAACTAAGGACAACCATAAGAGGTTCCTCAGTTATATCTGTAACCTAAAGGAAAGGCCTAGATTTGTGCCAAACTGGTAGTTAATTATACCACATATACTGAACCTGTGGACATAGCTAACCTGTTGACCAACAGGTTCTGTGAAAACTTAATTTCCCCGTCCCCGCTACATGTACCCCATGACATCCCAACCACCTGTCCCCTACCTTGTATCTCTAAAGAGCAGGTTGTAAACACCCTTTCTAAGGTCAAAAACACAGCATCTATGAGACCTGATAACATCCCAGGCTATGTTCTACATGGCCTCCAACAAGAATTAGCAACACCATTGGGTACTCTTTTCAATCATAGTCTAAGCACCAGCTTCTTCCCAGCTGAATAGAAAATGGCCACCATTATTCCCTTGCACAAAGGTGGTGCTTCCACTGACCCCAGGAACTATAGATCTATTAGTCTGACTAGCCTTATCTGCAAGGCCATGGAGCAAATCATCATGGACCTTATCAACAAAGATATAGTAATCTCCAAACACTTGACCCTACTCAGTTTGGATTTGTCAAAGGAAGATCATGTCTGTTAAAAATGATGGACTTCTTTGAGACAGTCACCAAGGCCCTGGATGAGGGGAAATATGTGAATACAGCCTACCTAGACTTAGCTAAGGCTTTTGACACTATCCTCCACTCAAGCATAATTGACAAACTCACCCAGCTAGATATCAACCATTATATCATTAGATGGGTCACTAACTAGCTCCCTGACATAACAGATATAGTCAAAATAGGGCAATCCACCTCCAACAGCAGACCTGTAACCAGTGGTATTCAAGACAAATCAGTTCTAGAACCTCTACTGTTTGGAATTTATTTATTCGAAGTACAAGTAAACACTAAAGGTCTGTGGCTGACAAAGTTTGCTGTGACTGCAAACTGGGAGCAGTCATAGAATCTCCAAATGATGTCAAGAGCCTACAAGACAGTCTTACACAAACAAATGATTAGTGCCAAAGTACTGGCCTTAAACTCAATGCAAAAAGATGTATTACCATCTCTTTCAGTAAGAACGATGTTCTTGCTAACTACCACATCAATAGCAACACCCAAAGTACACACTCAGGTTGACAACAACCTTTCTTTTGATCACCATGCCTCCACAGTGGTAAGAAGGGCATTCTATATTGCTCATCTCACAAGTAAGGGTATTGCCTCCAGAAAAAAAAGAAGTTATAACCTCCCTGTACTCTTCCCTCATCAGGTCAATAATTGAGTACAATGCTGCCTTTGGCATGTACCTTTCCAAGCACCTGCAGCAATTGGAGACCACAAAGGTTCCTCACAAGGAAAATTCAAGGTCTTCAGCATCTGTCCTATGTGGATTGTCTGAAATCACTGTCACTTTATTCTGTTTCATACAGGCTACTCACAGGTGATCTCTGCCTTGCATGTAAGGTGACCTCTGACCCTGCTTTTTGGAAATGCTGTATATCCAAAAGTCAAATGGTACACGTGTTACTTGTTTTAAAGACCTTAACTTGGTATGTGACATTAATAAAACCTGCTGGAGGGACAAATTTGTCTCCCAGAGGTTACCACACTTTTGGAACAGACTCCTACTTCATGTCAAACAGAGCACCGCATTGGCCCTCTTCAAATGCAATCTGGACAGTTGGATGGGAAGCCATAAATTCACCTCAGGAGTTCCACCTGTGTCCCTGTTGGACAGGGGCAGTAGGTGTTGATCATGGAAATAAGGGTAGAACTTGGCTGGGCTTGTAAGGGCCCTAGAGTCATTAGCCTAGTAACTTCCTATGATCTTATGATCCTATGAAAAGTCCTTGTTACACCCTGGGTCCTAAATCCAGAAGACAGGTAACTGTATTCTTATCTAACATGATGTGTTGGGCATGTCCATATACTTGACAATAAAAATCACATATTATTTAACATTACCATGGGTGGATGCAATTTCAGTAGGTCTTAATGGCTTGGAGTCTGCACTCTAGTGAGTCTTAGAAGTATGCTCACTGGCTATGAGCATGCTGATTAAAGGTGACTTTGTTGTTGTTGTGTGAACTAATGGCTTAATATTCTTATTCCTTAGTCTCCAAAGCTTATGCAGAGTTCTTTTAAACAACCTCAGTATGCGTCTGTGTACAGGAGGATCTCCATGTTGCAGGTTTCTGTGTGTTGTTCTTACTGACTGTATTTTGAGGCAAGACAATAGTCTCCAAGTTCAATAAATACTTGTAACCTCTAACATACTGAATCATCATGAGGTAACAATAAAAGTGTTTTGGTAAGCATGAGGCAGTTGCTACGGTACCTCAAAGTTTCTAGCACTATCAGATTGGCTATAGAAGAAAGAATTGCTGACTGGGAGTCCATAATGGCTGGTGCAGTTAAAGTGGTATGAGAAAACAGGCTAGGATAATAACTTACTCTAGGTATAAGACAGAAAGGGATAAAGGATTGGACTAAAAAATAAACACACTATGGGACGTGGCTGAGGAACCAAATGTTACGGATGTGACTACTGTAGACACTAGGTTACGACAACTAGTAGAGTCTAGACATGATAAGTAATAGTGGTAGAACTGACAATGGCAAATAATGTAAAATTAACAGCAGAATAATCAGTAACAAGGGGCAAATTTAAATCAGAGAGTATTACCCAATAGTTTCAAGGGCAGTAACTAAGAACAACAGCTTCAGTTTTTGTAACACTAGAACAGTTAGTGCAAGCAGCAGTTTAACTACAGCAATGAACAAAAGTGAGATTGGGTATAATCAGTAGCTGAAGTAATAGTTAAGTTGGCCTATACCTGTAATGTAACAGGTATCGGCAACAGATAGTCTGATTCAATAGTTCTAGGTCAGTAACTGTATAGCAGTTGCTACATGTAGGCTAATCAGATAGTTCCAAATAACTAGAGTTAATAACTGATAACTCAGCAATAATATATCACTCAGCAGACACTGCAAGAGTATATCAGATAGTGTAATCCAATATTCTCTCCTGCAGTATACTTGCTAATTATCACTCATCGAGGCACAGAATGAACTGCAAAAGCTCTAGCAGAGGAAGAATTTTTGTCATTATTAGGCATAATGCATTACTACCTCCATGTCTGCTCTTTGTGCAGACCTCTGATAAGAATATTTCATTTTCATCATATAATATGAGAATCCACAATTTAAATCCTGCATTTAAGGGACTTTCATGTCAAAAGCTGTACCAGTTCACAAGAATGCCTTGAGACCCTTTGATAGTCACAACCATTCCTCTCAACCTCTGTGCAAAAACTCTGGATGAAGCCTGGCAGAATGGGGGGACAAAGGCCCAAAGACAGGGACAGATTTTAAACATTGCTCTTATAAGCTGAGAAAGTTGCTGGAATGACAGGATTTGTCTTAACATGAATTTTGTGGAATGATTTGAAGCCTGAAACACAAATGTATATCATTATTTAGTGACTTCAGTCCTTAGATCATCAAAGTGATTTGCCAGAAAATCACATTTTTTTTTAGGAACATACCAAAATATTCTGTGAAAATCTGGACACTTGAGAGGTATGGTCACAACTTTAATAATTTCAACATGTAAACTAAACCATAATTCATGTTTATATTTATAGCCCATAGGTTAGTACTAGGCAGACAATTTAAGTCCCATATGTAGGCAAGCTGTTCAGTGTATGAAATGTCACCAGTAGGTTTATCTCTCATCTTGATAACAGTCACCATGTTTATCCTTGGGGGAAAATGTATGTGAACTCATCCAGTCAGCAAGAGTGAACTTGAAGAAGACTATGGTGTTACACCATTTAACATGTAAGGGAAATTTGTCCCACAGGTTGGAAATTATTTGGATAGTGAACCTATCATAGCAATAAGTCCTGTTTATGTTACAATGTAAGTTGAGAGTTTTTAGCATGAGTATTCCTAACATTATCAATGTGTTTGAAATCGGGAAGGTCCAGTAAAATAACACCCTTCACAGCCTGAAAGATAAGACAGAGATTTTCACATAAGAGTCTGTGCAGCTTGGAAAAAAGTGAAAGACTATTTAATCTATCAAGGTAGCTAAGGGACCGTAGCCCTTTGATTCTTTTGATAATGAAATGTTTCAAGCCCAGATAAAGTTTTTGTTTTTTCTTTAAGATACATACCAATCAGAATGTTATATTCAATGATCATCCCAGTAAGTGAGGAATATGGACAGATTGGGGCATTTCAGATGCTTAGTATGTTCCTTTCATAATTAACTAGGCAATATATAACAATTTATTTACTGTAATTAATATCTGATGGTCAAAGGACAGTTAATTGGCAACAAAAGTGCCTAGATCTCTTAACAAATGTATTAATCTTAAGCAGGGTTCTATTTATGCACTGTTGAGTGAGAAAGACTTTTTCCTCAAATGAAACTATATTACTTTGTTTGCATTAAGTCTGAGATTATGATCTGAACACCAGGTACTGACTCCTATCTAACCCTTTTTGGGGAATGGCGGCAACTGTGGAGTAACCAAGAATGCCACCCAGTTTGTAATTATTCACAAACTTTGTCAACCACAAAACCTTAACATCTATTTTCATATCAGAAAAGTAGATGAGAAAGAGAAGGGGACCCTGCACAGAGCCCGGAGTAGCTGCATTAGCAATAATCTATTAGATAAGGTACTATAAATTCTTACCCTATTTGCATAACTAGAGAGACATTTAGCAATCCCGGGAATAATACAGAGGTTATATTTAAACTGGCAAGTTTATCAAGAATGTTTGCATGGTGAATCATGTTGAATGCCTTTGCAAAGTCAAAATATTATCATAAACAAAAATACTCAATTAACAGAATCTATCAGACTTTCAAAATAGTCAGCCAAATGAAGCAAGCAGGGCTTGCTTACAAACCTGTAACAACTGCAATTGAATATTTGTAAGTTGTCAGATCTTTTGCAGTTTTTTTCCCTTGTTGCTTTCTGATCATCCATCCCTCTCTTGGGCAATTGCCCCATTCATTCTCCATCACCAGAAAACCTGAGAAAGGACATTAGTCAGGCAGCCATCAGGGGTAATTTCCATTTTATTCTTATTCCCCTCTTCATGCATGGGTAAGCTACTCATAGATGGCCATGCAAAGAGTTGGCCATGCTGGGAAGTCCCAGTTTTCTGTGTGTCCATTCCCATCAAGGAGCCCTGCCTTCTGCCATAAGGCAACATAGGCTGTCCACCCTGGCATTCACCAAAGATGATGAAACCTGTGTATGTGCTGTCAGAGCATGCACATCCCTCCCTCTCTGAAAGAAGTGAGCAGGCCCCGCCCTTCACTCCTCTCTTATACCAGTAAGCTCCTCTAGCACTGGGGCCACTAACAGAACTCTTATTGCTCTCATCACACTCAGGGTTCCATCCCTCTATGCCATAAACCAAGAAAGATGTTACCAATGTTGTTATTAATGAGACTGACTGTTATTCGCTCTATGAGGACTGTTACTCGCTCTATGATCATATAGATAATGCTAGTGGGACTAATGGGATGATGAAGTCCAGGGTTAGTTACAAAACTGCCCTTATGTAGCAGCATCACAACTGCTTTTCTACAGACCTCAGTCACATACCCCATGGAAGAGTCTTAGATTACAAATGCTTAATGAGGGGTTCAGCAATCATGTACTTTGTCCTGTGCTAATTATGGGGTAAGATGATAAATTGTCAGGGTCCATGGAGCTGTTACTCTTATTTTTGGTAGCAGTTTCCAAGATCTGATCCACAGTAATGGGAAGAACAGTATTATAAGATTTAAGGGGAGAGAACTTAGCATGTGAAGGATTCAAGGAAAGAGAAAAAATGGAGTAAATGCTTCAGCCAACACATTTGTGGTGGTTTCAGTATCAGAGCAGGGAGTGACATAAAGTTTGACTTCATTGCAGAAATGGGCATTGCTACTAATACTCTGATAAAGTTGAAAATGTATTGTGATTATACTTTGAAGAGTTAGCTACCTTCAGTTCATATTCATCCTTATACTTCCTAATGACAAGATGTTTAAGATTCCTGCAAACCTGTTTATACTTGTTTTTCTGACTGATAATGAAAACATTTTTACATGAATCATATAATGTATTCCTCCTATTATAAAGCTGTTTATCAGCGACTCCACTGTAGGAGTTTGCCCCTAAACTTTGCAAAAGGCATATGCCTAATAGTGAGTTATTGCTGTATTAGTTGAGATGGCTATGATATCACGGAGAAGTGTGGCAATTACTTCATGTCAACAGGGAATAAACATGTTTGAAATTCTTAAGGCTTCTAATAGGGACATAAAGGTGGCTTTGCATTAGTTTCTGAATGTAGTTAAATTTGTTTGCAATCTGGCACTAATTCTGAGGGAAAAGGTGACAGTCTAATGGGAAGAGTTGATCAAAGAGAGAATTATGTGAACAGGTGTGCAGGCAAAGACAGCATTTACAAGGACAAGGTCAAACATATTTTTTTCCTTTCATGAGAATGCGGCCATTTTGATCTCAGGAGTTAGTATGTAATCTTGGGAACACTAGGAGTATTTATTACTAGTTGTTCAAAAACCTCTTTTTGTGGCAAATATTTGTAGTCACCTACAGTTATGGCATTTGGGTTAGTAGATATGGAATCTAATTTGCCATGGTATCCACTGTGTTCCTCGTGACATTGAAGGGGATCTATAACTGGCAAAGATCTTGTTATTGACTATATCAGTTCTGACCAAAATGTTAAGAAGCTCTGTGTCAATAGCCTGAAGTACTTGATGTGAGTCAATGTTTGAGTGGAAAACATATACTCACCACCCCAACATGGTCTTAAAGAGAGAGAGAGAGAGAGAGAGAGAGACGGGCACTTTAATCTGTTGCAGCAGGAGTATTATCGGGTCTACAAAGCCAGATCTCAGAATATGTATAAATGTGCTTGAACATCAGGAAGGCCTTCAACTCGGGCAACTTATTCAGTCTCCTTGCATTTAGCAGAGGTACCTTGATGTAGCCTGGATTACAATTTGATAGGTCTGAATGTCTAACAAATGTACTTTGCCTAATGAAAGCACTATAGGAGATGAAAAGGTCTTTGCTAACATGCAGAAGTCCTGAACACAGAGGTAAATGTCATTGCTGGTAAAGCAGGCCAGCTTGGTAATTATCACCTCTCCTACTGATACACAGTATATCTCCTAAAATGACACAAGTTAATAAGTCAGTTGTTGAAATCAATTATTTTTAGTTGAAACCGTGCAACATTCTTGCAAAAAAAAAACACAAGATATTTTTTAAGAAAATTACTTTACCTGCCTCAGACATATTCATATTCATTTTTTTTTTCTTTTACTTTGGGAGCTTTTCTCCCCGGGCCTCTGCTGAAAATGGACATATATCCAGTCGGACTATCCCGGTTAACAAATGTAAAATAAAAAATAAAATAAAAATATTCATGCATAACTCAACTATACCTGACCCAGGGTATAGTGTCTAAGGTCATTCACACTGATGTGGGTGACACTGACATCATGCTTGTAGTTGTACCTAACATTTACATCTGAAACATTTATATGGGATCACCCCATGATAACCACTAAACTAATTATATATCCTCTGGCATTGCTAAATATACTAGCTTACAACAATCATTATTAATTAAGCCATATTTTATTTTCGGTCATTTTTGTTTAATAATGCATGTGGATGGTGGAGTTCCTGTTTTCCTAGAGCAATTTCTTTATTATTTATTTATTTATTTATTTATGACATTTGTTTACTGGGATAGTACCACTGGGCATGCAAATTGTCCCTTTTCAGCAGAGATTTGGGGAGAAAATATCCAAAACATAACAAAATATGTTGACAGGAATTTAACAAACAATTATACATAGACAAAAGATATATAATAGTAAACACCTCGGTTAATTCTTGAATCCTTAGGTCTACTGCTTTACATTTTAGTTCAGTATTTCCAAGCCAGGAATTTCCCCACCTGTTTATTGGTCTCTTCACTTTGTTTAGCCCGTTGATTCACTTCCACTTCACAAAAACCTCATTATACAATCTAAACATCACTGTCGTTATCCGTACGCTTCACTTTTATTATCCAAGTCACATGTTTCATTTAAAGTTAATGTTTGATATTTACCAGGTGATTTCCTAACATAATACTTTAAACTGTTTCATACTTGTATGGTCAGAACAATATCAACAATTTCAGAATCCTTGAAGAGAGTATTTATTGTTTAGCTTTTATCTCATTAAACAATGAAATATGTGGATTATGAACTGTTGCAGTGCCAAATATGCGTCCATAAATGTAACCATAAAACTTTCTTAAACCAAATGTCACTGCGAAGCTTCAATGTATTGTGAAGAATGCTTTTCCTTCCAA
Source organism: Protopterus annectens (assembly GCF_019279795.1). Classification (NCBI taxonomy): domain Eukaryota; kingdom Metazoa; phylum Chordata; order Ceratodontiformes; family Protopteridae; genus Protopterus; species Protopterus annectens. Next base: position 1,345,262,887 of record NC_056728.1, read on the forward strand.
CTGTTATAATGTGCAAGTTAATTAGAAAACTAAAACACTTGTTTAGAAACTTGAAAAGTTCTGCCCTGGTCTGCACCCCAGTGCCAAATCATGTCTTTATGTAACATATATAATAAAACTGACACAGACATTTGTAATAGTAGATTGAATGACATAAAAATGTTCAGTTCTCTCAAACTGTGCAGTTTTGTTTGCGCACTAAATCGCTTTCATATTCTCTGTAATTGCCTGTAAATCAATACCATGTACCAGGTTAAATAGAAATGCAACTTAATTTCTCCAAGATATTTAGTTAACCTGCTTAAGAAATCATCATATTTCTCTACCACTTGGCACATTGCCCAAAGAATGCACGCACTCTTTCCTTATTTTGCCAGTTACTAAGGTATCAGCCAGACAAATGCACAATTTTCAACATTTCATGTTATTCTTTACATTGTTCTTTTAAATATAGCAGGTACAGAGGATACACTGAGTATAATTTATAACATCTGAACATATCATGTACATAGGTTTTTACTACGCCTGCAGCTATAGAAGACTGTTGCGAAGCTCGGCTACATTACCAAGTACTGGTGCAAAATTAACAACACCCTCCATTAAGCAAACTTTCTCCACATATCCCCAATGAAAATTTGTGATCCCCCATCCAGTCATCAGACTGGTTTTCAAGGTTGCTAAAGAAATGAAGTGGGTTAGGTATCTGTCACATCATCTAGTCAGGGGCGGCTCGTGGCATCGGGCTGCCGGACTGCAGCCCCCTCAAAATAAAAAAAGAAAAAGAAAATAAAAAAATTTATTTTTTGAAATTCGTGGACTTCGCGCATGCGCAGTAGTCCCGACTACTGTCGGTCTATGCGCATGCTCAAGGCAGTCCGGCAGTCCCCATAGGGGGACACAAGGAGACGTCTGTGCACTTTTAAAGTGCACAGACTCGCCAGGATTATGGGTCGCGTCCGGACTGCAAGAGCAGCAGCAGGACTCGGGAAGGAGCATTAGGATCTCGTCGGGCAGGAGCATTAGGATCTCGCGGGTCTTTCAGTATTGCGCGGGAAGGATGTACGTTAGCTGGATATATTCAGGTAAGTGTATGGTGCTTTTTACCTTTAATTTACAATGTTTATTTGTGTGTGTATGGTGCTTTTTACCTTTATTTAATTTACAATGTTTATTTGTGTGTGTAGGGTGCTTTTTACCTTACTGGAGTTTGTGTATGGTGCTTTTTACCTTACTGGAGTTTGTGTATGGTGCTTATGCTTCACTGGAGTTTGTGTATGGTGCTTTTTACCTTACTGGAGTTTGTGTATGGTGCTTATGCTTTACTGGTGTGTGTGTGTGTCTGTGAAAATGCCCCAGGTGCTTATGGTGGTGTGGTAGGGAATACCTCAGGCTTGAACCCTGTACCCTGTATGCAGGTGTTAAAGACTTGAGTTCCCTACCCACCACCATTTGTAAAAAAATTTCAGATTTTTGCCTCATATTCGATCTGATCTGTTCCTCATAATATCTGTGGTTTGTAAATGTTGTAATGCTTGATATTTGATGGTGTAGTAGTAGCATTGTTGCCTCACAGTTGTAGGTTCTTGGGTTTGATTCTTGGCTGGGGTTCCTTCTTTGTGGGGTCTGTATCTTCTCCCTGTGTTTGTGTGGGTTTGCTTTTGTGTCCTCCCATGTTACAAAGACATGTCTGCATTATTTCTTCCTGGGCCTCTGCTGAAAATTGTTTATTTGTTCCAAGTCAGACTGTACTGATTAAACAATGTTAAATAAAATTGACAGGCATTTGAATTTCAGACTTAAGGGTTTCTGAATGTTTAATTCCTTGCATATTTGATGGTGCAGTGGTAGTATTGTTGCTTCACAGCTATAGGTTTTCTGGTTTGATTCTTGGTTGGGGTGGCTTCTGTGTGGAGTCTGCATCTCCTCCATGTGTTTGTGTGGATTTGCTCTGGTGCCCTGCCATTTTACAAAGACGTGTCTGCAGTTTTAATCCCTGCTGAAAATTGGTTTTGTTCTGTCCTCAGTAAAATTGACAGGCATTTGAATTTCAGACTTCAGGTTTCTGAATGTTTAATTCCTTGTATAATTGATGGTGCGGTGGTAGTATTGTTGCCTCACAGCTATAGGTTTTCTGGTTTGATTCTTGGTTGGGGTGGCTTCTGTCTGCATCTCCTCCCTGTATTTGTGTGGATTTGCTCTGGTGCCCTGCCATTTTACAAAGACGTGTCTGCAGTATTAATCCCTGCGTCTCTGCTGAAAATTGTTTTGTTCTGTCCACAGTAAAATTGACAGGCATTTGAATTTCAGACTTCAGGTTTCTGAATGTTTAATTCCTTGCATAATTGATGGTGCAGTGGTAGTGTTGTTGCCTCACAGCTATAGGTTTTCTGGTTTGATTCTTGGTTGGGGTGGCTTCTGTGTGGAGTCTGCATCTCCTCCCTGTGTTTGTGTGGATTTGCTCTGGTGCCCTGCCATTTTACAAAGATGTGTCTGCAGTTTTAATCCCTGCGTCTCTGCTGAAAATTGTTTTTGTTCTGTCCGCAGTAAAATTGACCGGCATTTGAATTTCCAACTTCATGTTCTTCAGAATACATAGTAGCACAACCTCTTTTTTTTTAGCAATTTTCGAAGTTTATAAGATGAATATTTTAAATTTGTCCCTATGTTTGGGACTGTATTCCCCCATTATTGGCTTCGTCCAGGTTTTTGTGCTAAGGTTGACAGCTATGGCAAGAACTGAATTCACTGAATATGTTTGAGGGCTGTATTCCCTCATTACTGGGTTTGTCCAGGTGTTTTGTACTAAGAGGTTGACAGCTATGGTGAGAACTGAATTCACTAAATGATAGCCATTTAAGTTTCAGTCTTCCTCTTTTACAAAGCAGCTGATGTGGGCTAGTGGTATGTTACTCTGACTGTTTTTGCTCAGGGACCTTGGCAGTAAAATATATGGTGGCAACACAACATTTTATTCTAGCAACTTTCCAAGATTATACAAGCAATGTTTAATGTGTCCCTGTTTTGGGCTTTTGACCCCCACCAATACATTTTGGCTTTTTCCAGTTTTCTTGAGCTGCGAAGTTGAGATGCAGTTGAGTATTGAGTAGATTTTACAAGGAACTGAGAGCTGCAGGGGAATAGAAGCTTAGTGCTTTGCCAAGTTAATACTATAGCACAACAGGCTGTGTACTTGCTTTTGATGCAGAAGGTTGTGGGTTCTACTCCCACAAGGGGTAGATGCTGCCGTACTGAGAATGTTTTCCTTGGTGAAGATACTTACTATGAGTTCGTTATCAGTTTGCCATCCATTTCCTCTTGCAATATTATTACTAGCTTATCATTTTTTTAATGTAATATAGGCAATGTATTCCTGAGGGGCAACAGACACTTTATTTTTCGATGAAACCATGAAATATAAAGGTGATTGCTAGCAGCAACCGCTTCATTAGTTACAGATTTCTTTAATGTGGAATTATTTAGATGACTGACTTCAGAGATTGTGCATATTTACTGATAATGGACTGTAGAATTGTGCATATTTACTGATAAAGGTGGACTGTAGAATTGTGCATATTTACTGATAATGGTGGACTGTGGAATTGTGCATATTTACTGATAATGGTGGACTGTGGAATTGTGCATATTTACTAATAATGGTGGACTGTAGAATTGTGTATATTTACTAATAATGGTGGACTGTGGAAGTCTGAGTAGACTTTTTATGATAAATGTTCTCAACTGGGCAGTTTTGCCATTATGGGTGCATATGGTTTGTTTCATTGCTTACTGGAAAAATGTTCAAAACAAATTTAAAACACCCTCTAACAAGTGTACTGTATTGTACAAGGAATATAATTTTAGTACAATGAGGAAGGTGTATCAAAGAGCACATGTATGTTTCATATGCAAGGAGCCTATGAATTGAAAACAGCCCAAAATTAATCTTTATCTGCCACTGGCAAAATGTATTTTCTTTGAATGTGGGTTTCAATGCTGTTTCAATGAATGTGAGTTTCAAGGGCAGAGAAGTTTTAATGCTAAGTTTTCATTGTGAGACTGCATTGCTTTGTTTAACAGATGACTTAGTGTTTGTGCTGTAAAATACAAAATAAAACTTTCAAATGAAGTCCAACTCATCATAGAAGTAAAGCAGTATGCACATTAGTGTTTATGGTAAATGGAGTGAAATAGCCAAGTATAATGGTTCATTGGAATGGCTGCAGAGGCTCCATTCAACCATTATTTTGTCAGGGGGGGAAGGGCGGCAAACTCAGACAGGCCCAGCTGAACTATACCTCCCAACTGTCCAGATTTTCAAAGAATGAATAGATTTTTGCTTCTTATTTTTGGTTTGTTGTTCATAAAATTTGTAGTTTTAATTCCTAAATGATTTGCCAGAAGTCACTCTAAGTTTCAGACTTCATAACCTTCAGAAAAATGCATGTTAAAGTAAGAGCTGTTCTATCAACTGTCTCAATTTATACAAGAGCAATTTTAGTACTGTTTATATGTGCCCCAATATATTTGGCCTTGTTCAGATTTACTGCAATAACAGGTTGAGAGGTACATGCAAATAAATTGCTTTATAGAATTAGGCATAGCCAACCTCTCAACTGTCCCCAATTTTTGGCTCAAAATGTTGCTCTTCCCCTTATAATCCCTCCATAAAATAGCAATTTTGGAAGAAAACATGGATGGTTTACAATTAAGAAATAACTGTAATAATCAAAGTTATAGATTACTTGAAATGCATGTAGATTCTTTTATATTTTGTCAGCTGCTCAAGGTAGCAGTACTAATATTAAAGTGTCCCTTCTTTGACAGGTAGCAGCTGTATTGTGTGTCTATTTTATATTTTGCATCACGTTTTTGTCCATTTTCATAAAATTGTGTTTTTGGCAAATTAGTGACATCACTAAAGACTGAAGTTAGAAAATGACAGACATTTGAGTTTCAGATTTTATACCCTTCAGAAAATTCATACTAATGCAAGACCTATTCTATTATCTTTCTAAGTTTATTAGAGCAATATTTAAAATTGTCCTTATTGTTGGGCCTTTGTCCCACTTCTGTGTATGGCTTTGTCCTGATTTCTTGCTCTTGAGGTTGAGAGGTATGACAAATGTGTCAGGGCCATCACAGTCAGCCAGAGAGATTTCAAATTGTGACATGCTTGTTGCACCCACTCCCCATGTAGTGACTCTGGATGTGTCCAAGCAAGGCAAGGAGTAGTTGTATCTACCTTGGATGGGAGGACACACTGCATAAGTACTACAGTGGCTTTTCATCTGTCCTTGATTTTGCAGAATGGTCTGGTTTCTGTCATATTTTTGTACTGTTGATTTATGCTTATTACTCAAAGTGCCTGTTGCTCTGTGTTTTTAAGTAGCAATGCTTTAATGACCATAAGGTAAGCTTGTCTGAGATCGTAAGATGCAAGTAAGCTTTAATAAGCATACTGTTAAAGAATTGCCAACATTGAAAGCCTTTCTGTTGTTGCCATGCAGAGAATACTTGACTAGATAATGTATAAGCCTTGGGTATTAAAGGACAGGATTTCATTATTTTAAAAAGCTCATTACACTTCTTGGAGACTTCCAGTCATCTCTACAGACTTTACCCGTAAACTAAACAGAATGCCAATCATGTGTGGTCCATAACCTGTACAGTAATCCTTTAAGCAATGTATCTTGAGCTTGTTTCTTGTTTGCTTTTCATTTTTTACTTTTATCATGTTTTCCCCATGAAACAAGTTGTCAGGCAGCAGGTCTTTTTTGGATAAGAAACATTTTTACAAGTGGGGGCATCACATAGATTTCTACTTTCAGTATGTTACTTGGTACTTTAATAAAGCTAAATATATTATAATTAGGACTGCAGTGCAAGGAGAAGTGGTTTGAGTTGAGTGCTTCTGGTTTTTCTTATACTTGATTTTGACTGGCATTCCAGTAATGTATTTAAAAGTAATTTATTTTTTCATGCCTCACAACCTTTTGTTTCCATCTAGATATTAAGTAAGCTGTCATGCAGCCAATGCATTGAAATATTTTTATTCTTCTACACTTATTTTTGTCTTGATTGGACTTTCATAATGATGGTTTGCCACCCAGGGCAGCGTATTTAATTAAAGTTAGTTTTTTGTGGTTTTGTGCATAGCTCCTCCCCTTTCTGGTTGACCACACCCCCTCCCCTTGACCCCACCCATTCCGCTGTCTCCTGCAGCCCCCCTGTGATTTGAAGTCACCAGCCGCCACTGCATCTAGTGTTGTTGACATGGTAGTATAGGTTTAGGTGTTTAGAACAGGTAGTTGCACTTCCACTGGTTCTGTGTAGTGAAGCAGTTTGAAGAGTGCTGGGTCATTAACTCATTAAACCCGACTACCGTCTCATGGTGCCTTTGTGCTTACATCCGAGCACGCTGTGAGATGGTAGGAATTGCATGTAGTTACATCCGAGTGCCTTCTAGCAGCACAGCTAATTTTGCAGTCATATTGTACCTCCACTGCTGACAATTAAGTTGACAAAGTAACTGAACTTTGTCAGTTACCTTGTCATCTTATTTTTTAGCGTGGAGTTACATGGTGTTCATATTTGGCTTTCCCGAGAAAAATGGCTTACAACGGAGTCTGTACTTCTCCACAGCATTCCGATTTCATATGCTGTTAGTCAAGTGAGTAGTGGCCACGCAATACTACTTTGTTCTGACTAAATAAGGGACCCAACAGTAGATATTCCCTTTCGTTTCATCTTCTTGCAGAATTTACTGTTGGATCCCTCTATTTATCCTGGACATTGGTTCTTCAAAGAAACATCGGCACGGAATCTTTTCATCTCGATCCTACTGAATTGCAGGGAGATAGTTGAAACTGTGTTATCGATCACCAGAGGTAGGTGTGTTAGCTGATTTTGTAGCTGTGTCTTTTGCGACTGTGCTGGGTGATTCCAGAAACCTAAGAGTAATTGAAAACACACCAGTAGATTGCGTGCCTGATTCTAGTTCCTAAAAATGTAGTTGTGAGCTGTACAACTCTGTTTTCTTCAACAAGTGCTGTTCGGAATGCTTTCCATTTGAGCTGCTTTTAAAGATCATATTTTTAACAGTTTCTGACATTTATATAGAACCAGCGCACGAATAGGTAAACAGAAATGATCATTCTATCTTCGACTTGCTGTGGGTGTATAATGAGATGAAACACTCTCCAGATTATGCGTATTTAATTATTAGGTAGTAGCTGACAGATTAAATGTTTAAACTCTTTACAGCCTAGATATTCTGCATACCAGATGAGGTCCTGATTCCTCTTTCAAAAGTTTAAAATAGAAAGTATCCAAGCAGCAGAATGTATTTTATAAAAATCACTAGCGTTTTTCTACAGTAATAGTGTGTGTGTGCGCGTGCTGGTGCACGTGTGTCTGTGTTTATGCACACATCCAACCTTTTAACTTTGCAAAGTACCTCGTGAGGTAACATTTCTTTCCAAAGCTAAGGCAATGATTTGGCGACAGCCTAAGCCACTTGAAGGGAAGTTAATTTCCTGGATAGTCATTTAGACCCTGCTGGTCACTAAGCTAGCAATCTACCCCACTTCATAAAGTAACGATTGCGCCCCATAATCCCTTGCGCATTCGGTAACGGTAACTGTTAACCAGCGATCTGCAGAAAGAAATTCAGAGCCACTGGTGAAATGGACATACTGACAACAACAAAAAAGTAAGTGCAACATTTTTAAAGTGAACCATAATAAATTAATTTGTGAACACTACAGAAAGAGGGGGAACCAGAAAAATATTATGGAGTTGGAAAAAAAGTGTTATATTAAAATGTACATATGGTGCAGATGTGAGGGTCATTTTGGGGTTGTAGTAAAACAACTTCAGAGAGTGAAATTAGGAAAATAATGGTATAAATGAAAAGTGTTTGTGGAGTACAATGTGAACAAGAAATACATCAGAGAAGTGATGGGAGGAAGAGTGGGAAGTAAATGTTAATAAAAGAGCATTTATAGACAGAGCAAATAATATGAATAGAAATGATTTGCAGCTCTTACTCAAGCTACAGAAGAGGAAACTGAAGCAGAGCTGGAAGACATAAAACTGGGAACTACGGGTTAAGGGGTAAATGGGAAGAATATGGAAAAATACAAAAGCTTTAACCAGAAACCTGTATTTGAAAAATGAAACTTTTGTCACTCAATGCTAACAGGGTTCTGGAATGGGTAAGAAATAAACAGGTGTTAAAGACATCAACAAATTACAGGAGTAACATTTTGTAAGAAACTTGAATGTATCTGGTCCCCTTGAGGAGTGGTTACTAACAGTTATTTCTGTCAAAGTGAAGTCAAGATTGAAACTGCTTATGGGAATAATTGTTGGACTGCAGCCTATAACGGGCAAACTATGTTAATATATATTCACCAAAGGTATTACTGAAAATTAAGCCTTTGTGTGATGCAAGTAATGGTTGTTGAAATCAGCAGATTTCAACAGCAATTTATGTGACTTGAACAGAAGGCAAAGAGGGAAAATGTAAGAGGTGGGTGTTAGGTTACAAAAACAAATACTAGAATTGGGGCACACAAGGAGATTGTTTGTGTTGTACAGGTTTATTTCTGGCCACTGGTGTTGTAATCATGTACAACAAAGAAAGGAAGGCATGGGTCTTCCAGATCATACAACATTATGAGTAGAAGTGTAGATGGAGAACATAGGAAAAGGCATCTGTAAAAATTATTGCGCTAAGCTAGATGCAGAAACTAAGAAGGTTAGTTTTTGTGAGCACAAGACAGCTGAATGAAAGATGGGCATAGCAGTGGATTGATCTAAAATGAAAGAGAAAAAGTAAAGCTGAAGGACAAGAACTGAATAAAGACAGGATGTGGAAAGTATGAAAGATGGCTGATTGGGTATTAATGTGGCTTACAAAATGGAGCAAGGTAGGACAAGGTAGATGAAGCGGAGAAAAATCTTTTTCATGCAAACAAAATGGAAATGGAATAGTGGTTTACTAGTTAGGTGTTCAGAAAATGTAGTGGTGACATTATGTATAGTTTCACATGAAAATGGAAAGACAGATGTATGATAAAGCTCTTAAATGATGATGTGATAGAGGTAAAATCAGTAAAAGAAAAAAGAGACAGCATATCTGTCATAAATGAGATCTGAATCAAGATGACTTAAAATTTTGAAGAAAAGAAGGGTACATGTCCTACATCCATTTTTATAATTTTACTGATGACTGCACATACCTTTCAACCGTCCAAACCAAAGATATTGGGGGGCAAGGGGTTCCAAATCGCACCATTTGTCTTGGAACATTGCTAGAATAAGTACCTTTAAATGAGCATGCTTTTTCTTTTTTTCCGAAAACATTTTTATTTTGTTTTCATTATAAACATACGCAAATGTACATACAACAATTACAATAAAACAATAACAAGTTAAACAGTTTAACATAATTAGAGATTTTAATAAGTTCACTGCAAAATTCACTCAAAAATGCTATTCTCAGTATTAGACAAAATGCTATTCTACTTCCATGTATTTGATTGCATCTACATTCTGATGTATTATGCAGCTCCCTGTTTTGACATTATACAGAATGTAGGTCACACCATGTATGCAGCAAGAGAAATTATATTTTGGCTGATGATTTTTTAAATTATTTGCTTAGGACTTAGCATAAATCCATTCTGAACATTTGTTTTACCCATGATTGTGTGAAGACTTCTATTAGCCCACTACCAGGAAACTGGGCAGAGTGCCATCACTGGTTTTCTTAGCTGTATATAAGAAGGCTGTAGTTAATTCCTCCGAAGACAGTATTCTCATAAGGTATTTGTCCACAGTGTCTTGTCTTTTCATAAATTTTGGAGGGACGTCCAGTTCTTTGCAACATCACTGTTGTTCCATATTTTCTCCACAGTTTGATGGTCTTCACTGTGTTCCATTGTATATCAAATGCTTAGTAAGATATAAATGCTGTACCAGTTTGACTGAATTACTCTGGTCTTTCTCCAAACAGACGGTAATGACTCTGTCTTGTATTACACCTGTACCCGGAATATAATGAACGGCCACTCAACAGATAATGTGATGCAATTTCCCACCTGCACATTAAGTGTTTGTTTCTGAAATTTTCCTGTTGGTGCTTGTACATACAAGGAAATGTTACTGAACGGTTGTTTTGGGGAAATCTTTCATTCTGGTGCCTGTGCTTACATTATATTGAAGGGCTCGCTTGGGTGAATGCTTCATTTTGGTGGTTGTACATACTATAAATGTTACACACGTTTCATTTGGGTAAGCGTTTAATTTTGGTGATTGTGCAGCTCAACATTCTACGGAAGGGGTTGCTTGAGTGAAGTAATGATGCTGGTGGTTGCACATACCAGGAAATGTTAGTGAAGAGCTGTTTGGGGGAAGCATTTCATTTAGGTGCATGTATACCTGGACATAGTAATGAGGATGTTGCTTGGGGAAATAATTCATTGTGTATCAGGGAAGTGCTTGTGCATACATGGTCTGATTGCTGAAGTAACCGCTGGTCAGAATATTTTATTGTGCCATTTTGGTGCTTGTGCATACACAATGCAAACAAGTGAATTGGTTACTGGGGAAACATAGAAATTAATTCTAAAAATTACGTATGGTTACATTACTTAGAATACAGCACATAAATGTAATTATAGTGTAATATGCCAGCATATAAGACATCAGATACACCACTGACTAATTAATAGTATAATGTAAAATAAGCAGAAAATAAATCACGTCTGCTTGTTTTATTCTATTTGTGATTAGTAGTTGCATGAGTGAGATAAAGGTTATCATTTGTTGACAACTGCCAGCATGGAACTACCATATTTTTGTGCATTTTTCCTGGCTTTGTTAGTCACGTGTGGAATTTAGGTGGGAGGAAGGGGTCAGTAATATGTAAGTGTTGTACTATTTTACTGAATTACTCAGGTGTTCTCCGTGCTGATAATGAGTCTGTGTTACACAACAGCTGCACAAGGTAATATAATGAATGCCTAGTCAACAGGTTATGTGCAGCAATTATCACCTTTGTCTGAGCATGCATAGCTTTGCAGTACTGAAAGGAAGGTCATTATCACATTAGCAATAAGTGCAGTTACAATATAGCAGTGAGTCATTATCACTTTTCTGGTAAAGGTCTCAGCTGCTGTCACTGTTATTCACATAAGTAGAAGTCGTTATCACTTTGATGAATGCACAAGCCAGGTTGTGTTTTTTCTCTGCTTGCAGTCATTGCAAGCCACCCCCCATTCTTCATCAACTAGCTATCCTCCAAAACCCCTGATTTTTTTTCCTGTATATATATATATATATATATATATATATGTGACTGTGCATATATGTGTGTATATCGATATGTGTGTATGTATGTACATGAAGTACTTGCACATATATAGATATACACACAGATTTCAGTATGACAGTGGCCTCTCTTGGGATATTGGGTGATGCATCTGCATACATTGTCTGTAGTTCATTTAGAGGGGATTTACATGTACCTTATGAAAAGAATAATACCCCTGTGGATAGGAGTGAAGATTTGGATGGTCTAACCAGGTAATGCATTATGATATACATATATATGCAGTCTTCCAATAGATCTGTCAAACATCAGTAGTAATCTGTTTACATTTTCTTTCCTGTGCAGTTTTCCACCTTCTGACACTAACATGGCTTCATGAGCAGGAGAACGACAAGTAAAAGTGTGGGTATGTGGCCATTTCTACATTCACTGAGCTGCCAGCCATGCCTCCAGAACTGAAAACCAGTCCAAACTGATCTTCCCCACATCCAGGGTGAAGGTATACTGGATTGCAAGAAGAGGTATGCACTGGAGTGGAGTACTGCAGTTGTTGGAAGAGAAGTGTTCCATCTACCCTGAGCCCGACATCCTTGTGCTGCACATTGAAGGGAATGATGTCATCAGTTAAACACTCGGAAGGCTACGGTTTCAAGTCAGAGCAATTTTTGAACACCTGCAGTCATGGCGGCCATGTTGTCATTTTGTGTGGTCTGACATAAATCCTCGACAGATGTGGAAAACAGCAAATAGTCAATGGGCAGCGCACAAGGCCAGACATTTACAGAATGGGTTCATGGATGGCTTGATGCGCAGGGTTGATGAATCTACAATCTGTCATGACAGCATCACAGCAGAAGATGTTTACCTGTTCAGAAGGGATGGCATTCACCTAACTGAGGAGGGCATTGCCTTGTTCTTGACTGACCTCCACAATGGCATGAGGAGAGCTATGCAGGGTTGGTAATATGCAGCTTGTGAGAAGAATAGAAAACACCCATGACCAAGTAGGGACCAGTATGGTAAGTAAAACTCTATTATGAGATGTGTTGTGTAAAATATATTTTTATGCGTTTGGCAAATAACTGTGGTAAGGAGCTGGTGAAGATGCTGAGAAAGAACTGTTTCAGGAGAGTTCTAGCATGTACAATATGTCAGTAACCATCCTGCAATATTTTTTTTTTATTCTGCTTTTATCAGGCATGTGTAGAGTTTAGATGACAGGAAGGGCTTAGTAATACAGAACTTGATCCCTTGGGAACAGTGCTGAATGGACACATGTAAAGAGAAAAGGCATAGGTAAGGCAGACTTCTGACACTGAAGGAGGTCGTGAGACTGCAGTGGTATCAGCTGAGTGGGTAGTCGGCACAGCTATTGGACAGATCAGATGGCCTTGCCTGCCACTGAAGTCCCATGCCTGTCCTGGGTTCATTACTGGAATGGCGGTCCTTACCGTGCTTTTTCTCTTTACATGTACCCATTCAGCAGTATGTTGGCTACACCAAGAATGTGTACATTTACAATCATATGTGTCTACATGGTAAAACAACTGCTTCTGAATGTTGTACTCATGTACATATATCAGTTTTGTTAGGACTCAGGTTATGGAAATTGTTTTTTTTTTTCATATTTTGGTAAATAACTTTGCAAGGAAGCATCTGAATGTGCCAAGTAAAACCTCATTTTGAAGGCAGTATTGCTGGTTCCAACATGGTAAAAGAATTGTGCCTCTATGTTGTACAGATGTGCAGATATCAAAGTTTGTTTCGGACTTAGGTTATGGAAATTATGATTTTTTTCATATTTTGGTAAATAACTTTGCAAGGGAGCATCTGAATGTACTAAGTAATACCTCATTTTGAAGGCAGTATTGATAGTTCTAACATGGTAAAACAATGGTACCTGTATGTTGTACTTGTGTGCCGATATCAAAATTTGTTTTGGACTTAGGTTATGGAGGTTATGATTTTTTTCATATTTTGGTAAATGACTTTGCAAGGGAGCATCTTGAATGTGTCAAGTAATATCTCATTTTGAAGACAGTATTGCTGGTTCCAACATGGTAAAAGAATTGTGCCTGTCTGTTGTAGACATGTGCATATATCAACGTTTGCTTTGGAGTTAGGTTATAGAAATTATGATTTTTTTTCATATTTTGGTAAATAACTTTGCAAGGGAGCATGTCAGTGTGTCTAGTAATATCTCATTTTGAAGACAGTGTTATTCCTTACAACATGGTAAAAGAACTATATCTGTGCACTGTACACATCTACATATATCACAGTTTGTTTAGTCTTGTAGGATTATGAAAATTATACATTTCCAATACTTCTCATTATTATGCCCATATCTTTGCAAGGGAGCATGGTGATCACACAAATGATGCATCATTTTGAAGCTGACATTGAGACGCACAACTTCTACACAGATATGTAGGCTCTGTCTGTTACAGGTGATGAGATATTATGCTTTGTTTATTTATCAGTTATGAGAAATATTATATTAATCATATTTCTGTAAATATCTCCATAAAGGAGCATCACACATTAATGGTTAAGGTATCATTTTAAAGCTGATATTCATACTAACAAATTAAATACACATTGTATGGGGCTACATGGTACATTGACCAAGATATTGTGCTTTGCTTTTCCAAAAAGGTAAAAAATATGCACAATATCAGCATTCCTTGACAAATATTTAATATTGACTTTGATATGCACTATCAACATTTATACTGTTGGAAAGGTCAGTGTCTGCTGAACAACTTCTGCGTTTACATTTTTAGTCTACCTCCTACAGTTAAAGAGTTATGAACATTTGTTTTCTGTATGGTATTAGAAATGGATTTTCTGAAAAGAAGCTCAGGCTGCACTGTTGTTCCTATGGTGGAATTAAGCAGGCAGCTTTTTCAGAGCTGCTCCGGAGTGAATGAGTTAACAGCGGAAGAGTAGCTGGCTCTACCGGCGCCCTGTGCCAGTACCACAAATCAGCACCCCACCCCCTCAGGTCTTCAAGTGAAGAGAAAAAAAAAGCACTTTGCTCTATTAAGTAAATCTCTACATTTTAGAGATCGGCTTATTACAGTCAGATCCATGCCCCCTACTCTCTCTTGGGAAAAACAAAGCACTTCACTGTATTAAGACGATCTCTACATTTTAAAGATTGGCTTATTACAGTCAGACCCATGTCAACCTCTTCTATCTCAGGGGGGAAAAAAATCACTTCTTTATATTAAGCCAATCTCTACATTTTAGAGATTGGCTTATTACAGTCAAATCCATGCCCCCTCCTCTAGCTCAGGAAAAAAAAAAAAGCACTTCACTGCATTAAGCCGATCTCTACATTTTAAAGATTGGCTTATTACAATCAAATCCATGCCCCTATCCTCCAGCTCAGGGGGGGAAAGCACTTTACTGTATTAAGTTGAGTCTAAGTTTTAGAGATTGACTTATTACAGTTAGATCCATTATTCCACCACCACCAGCTCTTCCATTTAAGAGAAAAAAAAAAAAAAACTGGCGTTCCTTCTACTGGCACATCATCAACCAGGTGGCCAGATGCATGATGCACACCCCCGTCTTTCCCCAGCTATTCAGCTTCCGTTTCTTTGCCCTGCCCCTGATCCTGCTTCTGCTCTGCAAATCCATCTATGGAAAAAAAAAAAAAAAAAAAAGCACGCCTTTAAACTGTAGCACACTGCTTGATACAAATGTAACAAATACTTGCTACAGTTTATTCCTTGCCTGCACAGAGCACTACAACAGTCATGCTTTTGTTAAAAAAGTAAATCTTCTTTTAAAACGTAGCAAACAGTTACTAAAGTTTATAGATTGCTTGCATGGGGGTCTATGTTTAATCATCGAAGGTTCAGTTCATCAAACCTCTGATGATTAAACACTACCTATTGAACGTTCATTCATCGAAAGTTCATTTCAGTGAATGTGTGAGATTGGGAAAGTAACTAGTTGGCCAACATTTCCGTGTGACACACACCACACTATTTCAAACCTATCCAGGTTGGGAAGGGGGTTGTGCCCCCGCCACCCTCCTAACTATATATACCAATTCCAAGACTGCACTACAGTGGGGAAAAGGGCACGAAAGTAATTGGTCAACATCAGGAAATTTACCCTTTTCCTCACTGTAGTGCAATTTCAGAGTTGGTATATAGTTGGGGGGTATGGGGATGACGCCCTCAACATTGGGGAGTGTGGGGGCTGCAGCTCCCTACCTGGGTGGGTTTGAAATAGTGCAGTGTATGATGGGGAAATGTTAGCAAACTAGTTACTTTCCACATCTCACACATTTGGTGAAGTGAACGTTCAATGAATGAATGTTTGCTGTTTTTTGTTCAGTCATCAATGGTTCAATGAATTTGGTCATTGTACCTTACGAAAGCGTTGACTTTTTACTGAGTCCTGAAGTAAACTATTGTGTTTGGAATTAGCAGCCATGTGGTTCATTTTTATATTTTTTTCAGTTAATTGAACCTTCGATGATTAAACATAGACCCCCCTGCATGGAGCGCTATTGTGCTCATGTCTTAGTTTAAAAAAAATCTATTTAACTGTAACCTATTTGCTACAAATTTAGCAAACAGTTACAACAGTTTAGACCACACACGATGCACTGAAGTAATCAGGTTCCACTACAAATTCAATATCAACTTTTAAAAGCCAGTATTGCACTAATGACAAAGATTGATGAAGGATGACTGATCTTGTTCCCCCTAACACTTTGCACACAGGGAAATTCCCCCTCTTATCCTGCTGTAGACATGCTTTGATTAACAGCACGAAGGCTAAGAAGAGAATACCATTAAGGAATTTGCAAGATACCAAGCAGAAGAAGGCTTTTAATGTATTATAGAAGCTAGGAATACTGAGACCTGAGATTTTTTTTGTGAGGAAACAGTGAGAAAACTGAGCTCTCTCCAGCCGACTTAGGTTCTTAGCAAGATATATGCTGTAAGGTGTATTAGATTCAATGATGGGCGTAATAAGGATGAATAACATTGGATTATAACTTTTTGGGATCTTGATGAGATACCACAAAGGATGAGCTGTGGATGATAGAAGGATTTTCTTGCTATTACAGTGATGTGGTGGCCAAAGGAGAGCCATTATCAACTTTTGCACACAAGTCCCTGATAACTATATCAGATTTTAGTAGAACATTATATGGCAAGAGATCGTGGAATTAGAG
Organism: Protopterus annectens; assembly: GCF_019279795.1. Lineage (NCBI taxonomy): Eukaryota > Metazoa > Chordata > Ceratodontiformes > Protopteridae > Protopterus > Protopterus annectens. The sequence continues at coordinate 1,345,279,431 of NC_056728.1, forward strand.
TTACCAAAGGAAACTATGCTACTTTCCTGGTGTTGAGGTTAAGCCCATGATTAATACAGGATTTATTTTGTCCAGCCAATGTTGAAACATTTGAGTGTCAGAGTGGGATTTGATAAGAATCAGTGTCTAACATCATTTGTTGGTACGCATGGCTTCTGCCTGACTTCATAAACTACTTATTACCAGCTAACCAGCTGTTAGAAGTAAACTGAAATTCTGTGCCACACATTTAGTTGAGAATTAAGCAAGTTAACCAGCTTGTTAAATATTTATTCAGCCTTTTTCTGAATTACATTGATGTGCCATTAAACTTTATGGTTCTGCATCAGCAACAATTAATAAAACTGTTTATTTATTTATTTATTTATTTTGCTGTAGTGCTTCAGTGTCATTTGGTATAAAAATTAGATATTTTCCTAACTTGGAATCCAGGTTTAAAGGAGGAACATTTCCTGCCTTAGTAGTTATTGTCAGCCTTCTGATTTCTTCAGAATGCTTTATTTTGCAGGTTATTTCTAAGTAAACAATGAATAATATATGCAAAGCTGCACCTTTTAACTGAAGATGTCATAAAAACAAACAAACAAATAAATAAATAAAAATGAAGACTCTAGCCAAGCCAGCAACAGTATACATAAGTTTAGCCCCCTATCAGGAGGACAGCAAACTTCTGCTTCCGTTTTGCAAGGTTATGCTCAGCCCAGGTGAGGATCATTTTCATAAGTAAATAAATAGGGGGAAGGAAAGTATATTGTCTTAAAATGGAGCACACTATCTTTGACAGTACAACTACTGCTACAATGGTTGCCATGGATTCCATTTCGTTTTCTTCTCGCACCTTGTATTCCCAGCTACTTGTTTAGTTGCATTTGTGGTCACGTCACCTTTTCACCTTTCTCCCTGTGTTTGAGGAGCACTGAGGAACAGTTGTAATGACATCCCATGAATTAGCAGCAGGCTGCTTCCCATTCTGGCTGCACAGTTTTTGGATGTACACTTTCATGTATCATTCAGCATTTTGGCTGTGATCCAAAATCTCTTCTTTTACTTTGTATGCTTCTTCACACTCTTCATCTTATCCTGGCAAAAATGTTTATGTAATCAGCCTTTATTTATTATTTAACTAAATAAATGTTTAACAAGTACTAAGCAAATGACAAACAGATGATTTGTATACAGCAGTTACTTACGTGAGCAACTGTAAATGAAAGGAATATGATATTATCAAATGACATTAAGGTAAAAAAACTACGATATCAGTGAATTTAATTTTCTTTTTTCCAGGATTTGTCAACAATATTAGCTGAAAATTAAAGACTTCAAAAATTTAAGAAGTACCCAATGGAACAAGACCTTCCTTCATGAAATTTGCTTCCTGTGTGGTTTTCTATTAATTACAGTGTTTACTATTTATTTCAGATGAGCAGTGAAGCAGAACATTAGGCATTAAGTACATATTTAAGTAAGAAAGGGATGACATTCCCAACCTCACCATTTTATAGGGGGAACCCACACTTAATGAAAAAAGAAAAGGATTTACATGACTGAGTTTTAAAAATAAGAAAAGGTTTCCTCAAATACTGTAAGTTTTTTCACAGTGTTTTTCTCACTCTCATTGCACAAAGAACTTGGGGGATGAGAGAAGCCTGCGGTGGTTGGAAGGTAGATTATTAATAGAACTGATCACTACATTGACAGAAGCAGTTTAACTTAAACACACAACATGTTTCTGATATATTTAAAGAAATCTACCTAGTAATGCAGAAGAACTTAATGTTCAGACATTTATTTTATTTTATTTTACTTATTCTTTGTTGACCGGGTTAGCCCCACTATCCCAATAGACTCTTAACAGGAGAGCCTGAGGTGGTATTCATACTGACTAGGGGAAATTTGGCTAGTTCACCCAATATCTACCACTACTCTATTTATTTATTTTTTATTTATTTTACATTTGTTGACCGGGATAGTCCGACTGGATGCATGTCCATTTTCAGCGGAGGCCCGGGGAGAAAAGCTCCTAGGGTAAGAGATACAGCATTACATAATACCAGCATTACATATTACAAATAGACTATTTACAGAGATTACATAAGTAAGCAAGTTAAACAAGTTCCACAGGTTACAGTTAATCCTGAGCACAAGTCAGGATTAAATTAAATTACACAGTAAACTGGTTAACAGATATTTACACATCCTAGAGAGAGTTAGCCAGGCTTGATACACTGACATAGCCAGTTAAGTGACAGATGTTGTTTGAGTCTAGTTTTAAATTGACCTAAGGTGGAAAGTAAGGTAATATCAGCTGGAAGAGAGTTCCAGGATCTACTTACAGAGTTTGCAAAGAGAGAATCACCAGCTGTGTTATTAATTTTGCGAGTCTGAATTAGTAGTTTGTTAGAGGATCGAAGCGGTCTAGGATTGTTATAGGGGATGATAATATTTTTAAGTGCAGGAGTAGTGTCCAGATTATAGAGGATTTTATAGGCTATAATCAGTTGGTTATACTGGATTAGGCTGGGTAGTTCAAGCCACCCAAGCTGATTTAGATTGATGCAATGATGTGTCCTAAAAGGCAGCCCAGTGGCAAACCTGGCAATGTGGTTGTAGCAAATTGAGAGTTTGCTAAGGACAGTCTTGTTTAAATTCGAGAGTAGAGGGGATGCATACAGAAGGGTTGAAAGAAGGTGAGAGCATGCTATGGCAATTTTAGCTGGAGGGGTTAGGAAGGCTTTTATTCTGTAAAGTGACCCTATTTTTTATTGATGGTTTTGATAGTTTGGTTAACATGTAGGTCAAATTTTAGATTATTGTCTATGATGACACCTAATAGTTTTGAAGATGGGTCAGGGGAGATTATTGTGCCATCATTTGATTTTATGGTAAAGGTGAAAGCAGTAGACCTACGTGTTGGTGAAAATAACAGCATTTTAGTTTTTTTTGGGATTTAGGATCAGATGATGTTCAGAAAGCCAGTTTTCTATTATATTAAAAGTGGTCTGGGTAGCTGACCATAACTCTACTGGAGATGTGGCTGAGCAAATCAGAGTAGAGTCATCAGCATATTAGATACATCTGACTTTTGGGATGACAGTATAAAGGTCATTAATGAAGATGGAGAACAGCAAGGGCTCTAGTATAGAGCCTTGTGGTACTCCAAGGGTGTTAGGTAGAAGGTTAGAGAGCTTGTACTGCCAGAGGACAGCCTGCTGTCGACCATTCAGGTAGGACTGAAACAATTGGAGGTCTCCAGTATCTAGACAGAATGTTTGCAGGGTGTGAATTAAAAGTTGGGGATCAACCATATCGAATGCCTTGGAAAGATCCAAAAAGAGGGCTGAGGATATATAATTATTGTTGCGATTATGGTTTATGGTGTTAGTAAAGACTAGGAGGGCTGAAGTAGTGCTGTGATGAGGACGGAAGCCATGCTGAGTGTCTGCCATAAGGCGATTTTGGATTAGGTGGTGCATGAGTTGTTTATGAATACATTTTTCCATAATCTTTGCAAGTGGAGAGAGTATAGCTATTGGCCTATAATTGGAGAATTCAGTAGAGCTGCCTCCTTTGTGAAGTGGGATTACATAGGATATTTTCCAGATGGTGGGAATTTTAGCTTCTACTATGGCTCGATTGATTAGTATTGAGGCGGGGTAAGCAATAGCATCAGCTGATTTTTGTAGGTACTTGGCAGGGAGTTGATCAGCAGAAAGTGTAGTGGGTTTTAATTTTTTGATCAAGGTACGGATAAGTGAAGTGGCGACTGGTTGGAAGCTGAACGCAAGTAGGTTTCTAGGGGTGCTACTTTCAGGACCAGGGGAGCTAGGAGGTAGTTGGCTAGCTAGGGCTTGAATTGTCTCAGTAAAGAATTGGTTAAAACTATCAGAAACATCTTCAGGGGTTTTATCAATAGTAGTAGCTAGGATTGGGGTTGAAGTTTGTCCAGGATGTAGTAGATTATTTAAACCTGCCCAAAACTTCTGAGGGATATTTTGATTTACTGTCTATAAATTACAGTAGTATTGCTTTTGTCTTGTAAAATTGATTTTTTTGGTTTCATTCCTGGATTGCCTGTATTTAATGTGATCTTGAGGGTCTTTAGAAGAACGCCATAAAGCCCATGCTTTGTTTCTAAGGGTAATTTTGAGTTTAGACTCTGTAGAAAGCCATGGTGCAGTTTTTGCCTTGGTTCTCTTTGAACGAACAGATGCATGCAAATCAAGGATCTCAAGGAATTTGTTGTTAAAGTATGCTACTGCTTTCTCTAAGGGTAGGTGTTTTACAATAGACCAATTACATGAGTTTAGCTCTTGCTGGAATTTAGCATGGTCAAAGTTTTTATTGTTTCTAACCTTTCTGAGTAAGGGTTGTTGGGAATTAATGGTTTTGTGCTTAATTACATATGCGAGAAGGTAATCGCTTAGGCCATTAAGGAGGGTACCAGAGGTATACAGTTGGGGGTTACTGTTTATGAGTACCCATTCAAGTATACTTTCTTTTTGGTTGGGTTTACCTATCCTGGTAGGGGTGGATATGATTTGTGTAAATGCATGCAGGTTAATATGGGTGGTTGGGGATTCTGAGGAACAGGTGCCCCAGTCTATGTTAAAGTCTCCAAGTAGTAAGGTTTGTTTTTTTTATATATAAGTACCATGAAATATATTACATCTACTTCAGCATCTAATGACTCAGGCAGACAGGGCCTTGGTTTCACGTCTCATCTGAAAGACAGCACACTTATGAGTATATCCTCCCCATACTGCACTGCAGTGTCAGCTGGAAATTAATTTAATTACCGTGATCTGTAGTTTTGTAGACCAGGATTAAAATCCTTTTTAACATGTTAACCATAATAGAATTCATGTGTGCTCATATTATGCAGTAATCTACTTTCTGGCAAAAAAAAAAAATGGAATTGAACAGCAACTCACCTCTGTGATCTTAAATGTGATGACAGACAAATCTAACCAGCAGACAATAAATACAAACCAAATTCAACACTTTTAAAATAATTTCTAGCTACCCATTATCTTCCTGACTTCTATACATCAGTAAAGGATAAGATTTAATTTTCTGCATTAAACATGTGAGCTTAACACAGACTGTGGACTGAGTCTGGTTTTACCTTGTAAACATATTAGCCATCATTTATGCAACATTCATCATCTCCAAATATAAACAAAAACTGAATGCCTAGAAAATATTTTGAAAATCCCTAAAGTAATTATTGATTCTAACAATGCTTGAAATTATAAAATAATAAAAGAATCATACTACACTCGCTAAAATTCAGAATAATCCCTGTCATTTTCACTAAATGAGCTGTATTTAGTGTGGCATTGAATAAGAAATATGTTAATTTTCGGCTTTGACTTTAGGATAAGTAAAATTCATTCTTAAGAAAGATTAAAAATTATGAAGACCTTTCTAGATGTAATGCAATAGAATTGTTATGCTAAATGGTTATAAAGTAAAACAGAACTGTACAAAGAAGTATTTTTAAAAAAGGCAATCTTCAGTGAAAAAAAGAAAGATTATTGAAATGCAGATAGAGATGGAAAATACGTCACTGTATTTTATCTACATGAAAACAACTAATTGTGCTACAAAAATAGTCTGGCATAATCAAAAGTCAAATAATGCAGGGTCTACAAACTTGTAAAGCGTTATACAACTCCTAGGATGAGCCATATCAGTAACAAAAACAAGACAACGTATAAAACATCTGAACTGTCACTCAGAGACACCCCCCGCCCCGCCTTTTACTGTTACCATTAGTAATTCTTATTAAAACAAGCTACTTGAACCAAACCAAATCAAGTTACATTTAATTTTCATTTTCAATTTATAACACATCTCCTACCTTTCTTGTTCATACTAATATAGCATTTCACACTTCTTATATGGTAGCTGGTAGTTATGTGCTACTGCATAATTAATCTTAAGATAAAAACCCAACTAATCCAAATTACCATACCATTCCTAAATGCTAACTTGTAAAAGATGTACCAGTTTTATTTTATCTTATTTCACATCATTTATTTAGTTACATATTTGTTGCATTTGTTTATGGAGATTATCTGACTAGGTCAGATCCCTTTTCAGCGGAGGCCCAGGAAGAAAAGTGTCATAACAAACAGAGAAAAGAAAAACATTTAGACAGTACATTTAGCTGAGCTAGCATGATAATTAGGCAAAAGCTATGCTAGGTAAAATATTGCATAGTTATATAAACATACTTACAAAATAAAATGCATTTTGCACAATAAACATATCTTACAATGTGATAAAAATATTTCATTATAAATGTCAAAAGTATTGCTTTGGTCTTAGGAAGGTAGGGTTGGAAGTATTTGTATAGGAAGTGACTGTGGAAGTTAGATAAGAAGGGACGATGTAACTGTAGTATAGTATAATGAGTGATAGTAAGAATGAGAGAGGAATATGTAAGCAAAAAGTGTAGAAGGGATAGTAGTCAGCCAACTGGAACTAAGCATTGACATAATCTAGCACTTAGGAGATGAGTTTAGAGGTTTCCTTTAAAGCTAAGTTTATTGTATATTTGTCTAAGTGGGTTGTGTATAGTGTTCCATATCTTGGAGATGTGATTGGAGTAAAGAGCATCCACTGATGACTTCTGGGATTTAGATCATTGGGCCAGAATTTATCTTTAGAACAGACAGGTCTGCTGGGACTATACCACTGCAGACGGTAATTCAGGGCACTCGTCTGGGTAGCAGAGTATGTAATGAGCAGTGTTTAGCTAAAGGTAACATATTTTGGGAATTCCATTCAGCTTATTTTTGAGAGAGCGAGTCAGTGATGGGATCTATTAGGCAAATTAACTGTTTATTTGATGATTTTATTGTAATATAGTTCACATTTTCTAAGGATGCTGTTGTGTAGGTTTGTACAGATAAAAGCAGTGTATATGAGTGCTGGTAGGAGATAAGCATGTGCTTAGATTTATGACTAAGCCAGGGAGAAATGCCTTGCCTTTCCATACACCTCCAGCTTTGGTGAGTTTTCTTTATGGCATTACTTATATGAATATCAAACTTGAGCTTATCATTAATTGCTACACCAAGTAGTTTGGTGTTGGAAACCTCATCAAGTTTAATGTTTAATGTCTTGAGCAGAGGGAATAGTATCTCTATGTGAGTTTTGGGAACTAGTTTTATATAGAAATAGCATCAGTTTATTTTCTTAGCATTAAGTGTAATGTGAGCATTTTCTATCCACTGTTCTACCACTGACAAGGGCTGACAAGTATTACCTAATAAATGACTACCCAACCACAGTGGCAGATTATAATAGGGGCAATTTGGATGGCCAGCTAGGGCCCACATCTCCATGGGACCCATGGCCAGCCACTCATTTCTCAAGTGTATTTCTTCTTTTGGCACTTTTATCATCCTGCTTTCTTCTTTATTAGTTTACCTTCCTTAACCTGTTTTTTTGGACTTTTGTCAAAACTATAATGGTGCCCTAGGCACTTTCTAATTCACAGTGCTGTAAATTGTAGTCAATGAAGGTAAGAAAAAAGTATAAATTACAGTAAGCACAAAGCCAAAAAGCTAATTGCTGCTAAATAGGCATTCTCTGGCTGCCTGAAGTTATTCTGACATTACCTTAGTCCTTAGCCAATCAGGTTTCATCATGGGCCTCATAGCATTGTATTATTGTTGTTTTTCCCCAGTGTACAGTTTTTTTATGCTATTATGAAGGATGGTTCATTAGCAGAATGTTTGACTTTTAATATGGAAAAGAATATGTATTCTGCTGTTCCCACTTGACCACTGATGGCTCCAGTTTCTGATCTTCCCATTGGCTAAGTCTGTGCTTGCAAAGCTAGTCAATAAAAAACTGATATTGATGCCATTGGTTAAACAACTGTAAGTAATTCTTCTGCAGTGTAGGTACTTTCAGAAAACATGGTCCAGTCTTATAGTCCTACTTCCTTTCTCTAAATGTTATTACTGAGACTGTAGGAGACTGAGATTTGTTATTGTTATTTTTCATTTATTTTTTGCTTGAATTAATCTTTGAAATTTAGGCTAGCATTGGAAAATTTAGCAAGACCAGGAGAGGAGATGGCAATTGCTGCTTGACTCATACCTCTCAATTGTCTGTAATTTCACAGGTCATCTTCATATTTCTGTCATGTCTCTCATAAAATTTTTGATAAATTATTGATGATTAGTCAATCAGTAATGACATTTATTAAAATTTCATATTTTTTATTGTTAAAAAAATGCATGTTGATGCAAAACGTATTGTTGTGCATGGACCGCATTGATTTTGCTCCAATATTTGGAAAAAGACAAATCAGTTAAGTGTCACAGTGGAGCAAGACCTGACCTTAGCAAATGTTAAAGACCCACCACAAAGGTTGTTAAGGTTGAGTCTAGTGCTCAGCAGTAACATCTTCCTGTACTGACCAGCAAAAGACAGCAGCAGGATAAAATACTTGGTTCTGTTTGCTGTCTATCTGTAACATGTCATAAATTCTCATAATAAACTTTAGTTATCAAAATGACTGGATGCGTGTTTGCCTGCATTTTCTGATGGATGCAATGTCTGAAAACTAAATGTTTGCCTTTATTTAGTGTCTTCAGTCTTTAGTAATTTGAAATCCACAGACTTGTGAAGAATAGACTAAATGATATGCATGCATTTGAGTGAACGGCCGATGGCCGAATGCGAACATGTCGAAAGCAGAATCCAAAGATTGCAAATTGTCGAATCTGCAGATACCAAACCTGGAATTACCGAACACCGACCAGGCTATTATTCCTCCCTCTTGTCCCATGGTAATGCTTGTTGCGGTGGTTGTGCAATTGGGAATTGCAAATTCAACGTTGTGTGTGACATTACGAGTGTTCATGCCTATGAGTTTTGACATTACAGTTTGGAATTATGACGGATCGACATTCGTTCGCACGACCAAATGCATGTATTCCAGGCTAAACATATAAGGCAAAAATCTGGATGTTTTTTGAAATACTGGACAGTTGAGAGACATGGAAGGTGAGTAGAAACAGAAGGGACCATGTTACATTGTCTTCCTGACAGTGCTTGCTGAGTGCTATATGGCTTTGAAAACCAGTAAAAACACTTCTTTTTCCTTGTTTACTTTAACTTGTAGTACATGGAGCAGATAAAAACCCCATGCACTACAAATAATTATGATTGGGTCTCCACTCTTAAAATATTATCATGTGTTCACAAAATGGATGCCAAGAAATTCACTTCACAAGCATGAATTTCTTGGCACCCATGTCTCAAACATATAATAACTCAGTTAGCATAGGAGACCTGATCATAATGCTCTATGTTATGTTAACTTTTTAAGTGAATTAGAGTAATATTAAAACAATCCCTGTTTGTGTGTCTTTTTACCCCAGTTATCTTTGCCTTTGTCTGAAATTCTTGAGTAAAGAAGTTAAAGGGCATGCTTGGCACTAGTGAGACAGGGGTCAGGAGATGATGAACCATTTTCCACTTAGTGCAGAGGATTAAGGCTCTGGGTTGCTAAGTCTGGCAAATAGTGCAGAAGATTATGACACTGAGCTAATAATGAGCTTATAAATGTAGTTAATGATACATGGTTTGATTCCTTCCATATCCAATTGCCTACTGTGTGACACTGAGCAAGTCATTTAACCAGACAACACTTCAGAGTCAATTACTGAAAAGAGACACTTTCTGTCCAGTGGGCTTATTTGGTTAAATATAAATAAAAAAAAAAAACTAGAGTATGGGGTTTATGGTTAAATCAACTTAAAAAGGGGAACTTTACCATGGCATTTATCAAAGAGGTTTAAGACTAGGATTTGCTAGCAAAATGCTTCTTGTAGTACAAAGTATGATCCCCTCAGACTTCAGTTGCCTACTGTGTGACCTTGAGCAGCTTCTTAACCAGGCAGTCTTTTTGAATACTTGAGAACTTGGGCTAGACTCATCAATGATTTCCTTAACTGCAAGTCTATTAAGAACCAGTGAAGCTGCAAACCATCCTGTGCTCCTGCAGAACTGTGCAGCCAGTGAATTAGTGAGCAAGACCAACACCTTCGGCCTGCCAGAATTCAGCAGGGATGGACGGATAACATACTTCATCTCGCACAGTAATTTCAAAGGCATGAATGGTATTAGTTTGTTTAGGACCATCAGATGATGTGCATATAGCAAAATGGCTATAACTGCTGGATGGGGTTGGGGCTCTCTGTTGATGAAAGTAACTTACCCTCTTGTGACCTGAAAAAAATTGAACAGTCTGATTTTGCAACACTAATGTGCATTTGTGTGAAATAATTTAAATATTTGGACTAGTTTGTGTGAAATAATCTTGAAATACATTGTTGCGTCCATTATTTTTACCATAACTGAACATTTTGAGTGTACACAGTAATCAACAGGGCAATGATTCCTGCATATGGGGGCTGTCTGTGACTAACATCAGGATGAATGGTAGGAACATTAAACTTAAATGAACTAACTGATTGACTACATACTTGTATGCTCACACTGTGGCTTCTCACTCAAAATGGCACTGTTGCTTGCACGTGCTCAGCACATTTATGCATGTGCTGACTCACTGGAAAGGTTCTTAAAGGTATTTCACACACACTGATCTATATCCTCCCTCTTTACTGAGCTACCTCATATAAACAATGACAATTCAATAGGCATGCAATTATACATACACTAATAAAGAAAAACAACAGTCATGTCCAGGTTGCCATGTATCTGGAACTAGGTTTCGAGATGTGACCTGATCTCATGACATAATAGGGATTCACTTCATAATCTCGAAAAACTAAAATATCGAATTTCAGTATCTCAAGACCATGAAGCTGAAAATCCATATCACCGAAACCACAAAACTGCGAAACACAAAGCCGCGAAACACAAAACCGCGAAAACACAGAGCACACACTACACAACACATACAAACACAAACACCCATACCTACCGACACTCTAAAAAAAGCAACACAACACACATGCACACAACTAAACAAACACACACCAACCCTTACTATATGCAGGGGTCAAGCCCCCATGCACCCCCCACCCCCCTACTAATATATACTAACTCCAAGGTTGCACTGCACTCCATAACACAGACAACCCAGCACCACACATTCCACACCCCCTGCACAAACACACATCGCATACACACAAACACCACCACTCCCAACACTAACACACTCACATTCTTACCTACCTACCCTAACCCACACCTAAAACTCCCCAACACACTCAAAAACACACAAACCCTCCCCAAAACCTGAAAAAAACCAACACTTACCTAGCCCGTTATCTGTACCACGGGTTCGACATTTCAGATTCAACATTTTCGGGTTCGCAATTTCTGTCCGTTCAACTTTATAGTCTCGAGATACTGAAATTCAATATTCCAGTATTTTGAGATTATAAAATGTTTCCCGTAATAGTTAGGACTGGGTTTATCAACAGGAACAGTCACTGGGGAATGTTCTGCTTGTGGACTCTCGGGATTTTTTCAGGAATGGGGATTGCTAACAGAATGTCCTCTGGAACAGGAACATTGGACAAGTCAGTCTGAGAACTAGAGTCTTTGTCATAGGCAAGATGCTGTAACATGGATTCAAACAATGGTAACAAATGCTTCCAGTTTCATCTGAATTCCATTCCATTTGATTCCACAATGTATGATCTCAGCTCTTGACACAAACTTTTCACAAATCCTATGCGATCAAAACCTTTTTATGTTTGCATCCTCACTATCTCCAGTTTTGTAAAGAATGGAGTGGTTTGCTGGTTTTATCATAGTAAGACTTCTGGGACAAACACTTCTTCAACAGTTAGGCTTTTACTTCTTTGTTATTCTTAGCACTTCGAACCAATAAACTACTGCTGATTGGTAATGTAGTTCTGGTTTGTCTCGACATAAGTCTCTAAGCAGGTGATTCAAGATGATTATCACAAGAAATGTTTCTGAGATTTAACAAGTTGAGAAAAACCTTTGTATTGTCATGTCTGGATTTCTCTAACAGCTATTTTGCACTTTGAACTGCACGTTCAACCAAGCAATTTGAATTAGGGTATTCAGGACTACTCATAATATGAACAAAGTCCCACTCTTCTGCAAATTGTCTGAACTGATGACTTGTAAACTGTGCACCATTGTCAGAAATAACTGTGTGGGCTACCATGGATGGAGAAATGTCACTTCAACTTAGTGATGACAGTACTGAAAGTTAAGTTGGGAAGTAGGTCAATCTCAAACCAATTTGAATAGGAGTCTACTAACATCAAGTATGTTGACCATTCTGCTCAAAGATATCTGTGGCTGCTGTCTACCAAAGTAGTTCAGGAATCAGGCTTAACTGAAGTGGTTCTTTCTGTTGATGTGGCTTTGTACTATTACATACTGAACAAGATGAAAGTACTTTCACAATATCTCTTGACATGGAAGGCCAGAATACTAGACCTCTTGCCCTTCTTTTGGTAGAATCAGTTCCTGGGTGGCCACAATGCAAGATCTTAATATACTCTTGTTGCAAGGATGTTAGAACAATAATTTTAGGATCTTTCATGATGATACCATTGTCTGTCAAAATCTCATCTCTGTAAGGAAAATATTATTGCAATTCTACCGGTAAACAAGATTGCTTTGAAGGCCATCCTTGACTGATAAAGTGGTTGAGCTTTTGGAGAATTGGATCTGAAGCTATGTAAGTTCTGAGCTCATTAAGATGTGTGGAAGAAAAAAATTCTCACTTCTATGACCTCAAAATAAGGTTGCTCATTATTATGCTGTTCTGTTTTTTTTTTTCTGGGTGATCTGGATAAAGTATCAGCAAGATAAAGAAGTTTTTATTTTGTGTAAACAAGATTGAAATTGTACTTCTGCAATTTGAGCATCATACATTGCAGTTTAGTTGGAGATGTATGCCCAGGCTTTCTCAAAATAGTAACTAAAGATCGGTGATCAGTTTTGATCTGGATAGGTCAACCATAAATATAATCATGGAACTTTGAACAACAAACACAATTTCCAAAAACTCTTTTTCAAGCTAGGCATACTGCATCTCGGTCTAGGTAAGAGATCTTGATCCATAGGTTACTGGTCTACCCTCTTGAAGAATAACTGCACCTAGACCAAACTTAAAAGCATCACAGGAAAGAGTAACTGGTTTCTGAACATCTTAGTAGCTGAGAGTTGGTGGGTTGGCAATTTTCTGCTTCAGGACATCAAATATACTTTGGTGCTGTTCTGACCATGACCAAATTACATCTTTGCATGTCAGCTCCAATAATGGTGCTGAAAGTTGACTTAGATCTGGAATGAACTTGCCTAGGTAGTTGAGCATGCCAAGAAAATGTTGTGGGGCTTGGACATTGTCTGGAGCTGGAATCTCTATAACTGCTGTTTGCTTTGAAGGATCTGGTTGTAAACCCAAACTGGTCAACAAATGACCGACATAAGTAACTTCTCGTAACCTGAACTTGCACTTCTGAGGATTCAGCTTAAGATTCACTTCACATGCTCTTTCCAGAAATTTCTTGAGGTTTCTATCATGTTCGACTTCATTATTGCCTCCTACTAGAACATCATCTACTATAACAGCACACGGATAGCCAAAATAAATTTGCTCCCTTACACACTGAAAGATTTACTGGTAGAATTTATCCCAAATGACATTCTCAGAAATCTGCATCTTCCAAATGGCATACTGAATGTGGTTAACAATGGAGATTTCTGGTCAAGCAAAATTTGCCAAAATTAACTCTTTGCATCCAAGACAGAAAAAACAGTGGCATTTGGCATGAGGATAACAACCTCTTTGACTGTGTGCGTTGGATGATGAGGTCTTTTGAATGCTTTGTTCAGATCTCTTGGATCAATACATATTCTATCATCTGAACTTTTATTATGAGCTATTACCATAGAGGATACCCATTCAGTAAGTTCTCCTACCAGACAAATTATTCCTAGCTGTACCATTTTGTCTGGCTCGGCTTTGACTTTGCTCTGCATAGCTACTGGACCTCTCTGTGCTGGTCTGATAACTGGGCTGACCTCTGGGTTTAACTTCATAGAGCATAGAACTGGTAGTTTGCCTAGTTTGTCTGCAAAAATATCAGCATACTCAGAAAAAATAGCTTCAGAAAAGTTTGAGCTGTTGTCATGCAGGCTTACATGGTGAAATTCTTTAAGTGAAAGCAGTCCCATTTTCAAACTGCCTCTGAGGATAATAATGACTGCACTTGTCCCTTGACTATGTAAAACTGCAAGTCATAGCTGTTACCAGCAGAGTAACATGAAAGCACTACTAAACCTTTAGTCTGAATCTCTTCAGCACCATAAGCAACAAGCTTCACACACTTTGTCAAATCAAGTTGTTCAGCAGCTTTTACTCAAGCAAACATTTCTGCTGACATAACATTGCACTTTTAGCCAGTATCTGCTTTGAGTTCTGTATTCATATTAATCCAAACAGTACAAAAGATCTCATTCTTTGCCACACATCTAATGCATTGACTGGTTCACCAAGCACAGGCACTACATCAACATAAAAAGTAGGGTCACAGCTTTCTAACTGATCCACTTGACTCTTGGAATGTCCTCTTTTAATAAAAGAATGTGCCTTATTTGATTTACAAAACCTTTTGAAATTATTCCACTTATTGCAAGAATAATACTGCTGACCAAAAGCTAAGCACTTTTCTCATTTGGGTTCGTGATTTCCACCACAGTTATGACAGTTGGTTATAAAGCTGGGTAGGAGCACATTTTGACTTTGCTGACTCACCCTTATGCTTCACTGAGCATGCTCTGGAATTTGCTGGAAAGAAACAGGTTTCCCAGGGACTGTTAAAGGACCTGCAGTAGCTGCCATGTGCTTGGGTCTGTTTCTTGTAACCATGTGCTGCATACTATCAACATGAACTTTGTCACTGTGCCTTTCACTGCTATTTTCATTTGTAAGCATACTTGTGTACCTTTCTGTAAGCTTGTATAGCTGACAAATCTCAATGGTCTTATTCAACATTAAATCACTGTCTCAAATCAAAATCTTCCTCACTGTGTCACTGTTAATACCACACACAAGCCTGTCCTTTATCAACTCATCTTTCAAATCACCAGATCTGCACATTAAGTTTCTCAAGTCAGTTGTATATGCTGCAAAAGTTTCACCAGGCTTTTGATCCTTTGTGAAAAATAAGTGGCTTTCCATTCTAGTATTCATTTGGGGTTACACACTTCTCTAAATTTACATTTTAAGCACTCATGGGTTTCCCTTGTTTCAACCAGTACTAGAGTATGGCGGTTCTCCCCCTCCTCTGCAAACACAGCAGGTGCATTCACAAATGAACACACTCTTTCAGTGGCCTCTGAACCAGCTAAATTAAGCAGAATAAATGCTTTGTATGTGCATCTTTACCAGAAAAAGCAGCCTGTATGAAAATATCATATTTCTGCTCAAACATTCTCCAATTTTTTGCAATATTGTTATCAAACACAAGTGACGCGGGTTTGAGAAACAGCTCTGCCATGACCACAGATTATAGTAAAACACAATGCAAAATGGCCCTTGTAATTTTGTATGAAAATTCACACACACCAAGTACTTGTAATAATATTCAGATGCGCAATAAACTCTTTGAAATACTGTACTCTGCGAAATATGCCTTGAAATAACTGTACTTTGCGAAATATTCTTTGAACTAACTTTACTTTACAAAATAACTGCACTGTAATACTGCACACACTTGCAAACACTGTGCACACTTTGGATATTTTGAATAGGTTTAGTTAATACAAAAAAAGTAGCACATAGCGAAAAAATACAGTTGTTTCCCCCCTTTTTGTACATTTTATGTGATTCAGATATTATTTCAAACATTTCTGTAATTATTTCGAATATTTTTATCAGTATGTTGCAGTTTTGGACTTTTTATTCAATAAGAAATTTGTTTTGAGTGTTCTGAGTGCTCTGTTTATATTTGCAGCAAAAAAAAATATTTAAGCAAGTTTTAGTACCTGGAATTTGTTTCTGACCTGTTTGAGAGTCGTTTGAGCAGCAGGGATGATCCCACTCCTAAATATTCCTCCAACTCTAACCTGATGCCTCATGGCTGTAACTCTGGATTCCATTCTGACCTCATGCCACTCTTTTTATGTGCATTAACAAGACATTGAAGTTTGGGTGTTCATTTAAGCAGTTTATTGCATACAAGTTCATCTGGATGAATGGCAGGAACATTAAACTTAAATGAACTATCTAACTGACTGACTACATACTTACATGCTCACACTCTGGCTGCTGACTCAAAATGGCACTGTTGCTTGCACGTGCTCAGTACTGATATGCATGTGTTGACTCAATGGAAAACTTCTTAAAGGTATATCACACACACTGATCTACAAGTATAACCCTGCTTTCATGATTAAGTTATTAAATCATTAGCTGGGCTTTGAAGAATTAGTGTGCATTTGTCTAAAGCAAGTTGGAATATTTTACTGTAGTTATCTTTTTATCACAATTGGAAATTTTAGGTGTAGATAGTCAAGTGGCTGTAATACATGGGTATGGACATTGGTGGGTTACAATGACTGCAGGTTGAGTGGTCTTTTCAGCTTGAAATATTTTAAAATAGGTCATTTTACTATTATTAGTAAATTCTGTTTTACTTCTTGCTGGAAAAATTATTAAGACTACTCAGATTTAAAACAACAATACACAAAGTTTACTTTATTAGACAATAAATATAATTTAAACCAATGGGATAGGTAAGTATACACAAAAATGAAGTGGGAAGGTGAATTCAAAACAACATGTGCTTTTATGCATGGCCTAAAAATAAGTGCGTGTTGGGGAGGAGAGTGGTATGAACATAGCCCAGGGCCCAAGCTAGACTTAATCTGCCACTACCTAACCATTATAGCTAAAATTATTGGCACTATTCCAGTTTGTGTTTAAAATTTCCAGAAAATAATAAGCACAGTTAATCACATCATATTATACATCATGTAAGGAGTTGTAAGGAGTGCCAACTCTGCAGTGTGTCCCTCCTTATGTCCTGTACCTAGAGGACAAACTATTCCCAGTTAAACTTCACCCTCGCCAGGCTGAACTGAAAAAAAGATAAAAGTGACCAGGCTTCCTGCAAACA
Source organism: Protopterus annectens (assembly GCF_019279795.1). Classification (NCBI taxonomy): domain Eukaryota; kingdom Metazoa; phylum Chordata; order Ceratodontiformes; family Protopteridae; genus Protopterus; species Protopterus annectens. Next base: position 1,345,296,599 of record NC_056728.1, read on the forward strand.
TTTCTAGGTGAGAAGACAACCGAATATCCCCGTCTTCACCAAATATTATTAAGCCCTGCACCCAGAGGACAAACTATTCCCAGTTAAACCTCACCCTCGTCAGGCTAAACTGCAAAAAAGATAAAAGTGACCAGGCTTCCGGTAAGCATTTGTAGGTGACAAAACAACAGAATCTCCCAGTCTTCACCAAAAACTATGTATGTCCAACTTCTTTAAAGTGTTTTGTTTTTTATAAGTAGTCTTTCAGTTTTGTTAACTTGCTGCAGAATGACCTCCATAATCACCTTTTTCTTTTTAGGGCAAACTCCCCCGTACTTTACCTCTGTGCTTCTCCCATACTTATAGTAATCTATCTGCCTCTCTTGAGATTGTTTTAGCCCAGCAGCCACACTACTCTCTGGCCTTGCTCCCTTTTTCTTACCTGCACTGCTAACATCCTTTCACTACCCCCCCCCAAATCCTGTATTTATTTTTCTATAGTATTTAGCCATTTTTCACATTTGATCCTTATACAAAACTAGAAAGACGCCCAAAAGCTTAGACAAAACCCAAGTTTGCAGTTTTACCATAACTCTGGTGTTTTTGTAATAATTTCTGTAGCATGCTGATTATTTTTTGCTATTTTCTTCTGTTTCTGAGCTCCAGCTCTGCCCCGCTCCGTCCACCCTCCACTTCACTGTAGGCTCCCTTCGCTTCTCTACCCTACCACCATTCCCACCCACCCCATCTCATTAGATTTATCTCCATCCTCAACCCCACCCTCTCTCTCAATCATCCAATCAACCCCCTCCACCACCAATTAACTAATTAGACCTACCTCACAAACCACACCCACATAACTACTCAGAGAAATATGGCCCCTCCAAACCACACACATCACTACCTAACTCAAATCATTCCCTACATACTCCATACCTTATCTCTAGTTTTATTAATACAAACCACATCCATATCTGAAACTAGGTACCCCCTCAACTCACCTTAGGCACTCAAACTCTTCCTATAAAACTACTCAAACTTAGTTACTCAGATATCTCTCCCTCTCTACTAGCATCAAATAACATTACCTCTAACAGATTAAAATTACTGCTGCCTACCCCCAAACATAAATTATATATTGAACGATACTACAAACCCACCTCACATAGACAACAAACTCGTACTAAATCTTATCTACTTCACACATTAACACAATGTGGAGATATCCACCCTAACCCAGGCACAATCTACACTCCTATGCCCACCACTAGTCAAGCTCACCAAACATTCACCACTAAACTACATAATCACACATCTCAAAATGCATTTCACCTAATAACCATAAATACTCACAGCATTTGCAATAAAATTACTGAATTCCATGCCTGGCTAACCACACACAGCCCTAATATTATTGTAGTAACAGAAATGTGGCTAAAAACACACATAGCTGACACTGAAATTCTCCCTCCAGGTTACAACATAATTCATTCAGACAGACTTCATAAAAAGGGTGGAGGTGCAGCATTAATATATAAGAACTCATTACAAATAACAACCTGTTCAAAACCCCTCCCCTCCTTTGAAAACCTTGAAGTCCTGCTTACCATCCTTCACATAAATAGAAACAAACAAGTATGCATAGCAGTAATTTATATTCCCTCAGGCCACAATATTCATATACTGGAAGACTTATCTTGGATAAATCATAATATACTCCATGAAACTATAATTCTATGGGACACCAACATTAATTGGCTAAACTTAGACACCCCTCCCCAGCAAACAGCATAAACTTCCATAGTTTTACTCAACTCATCACTACCCCTACTCATGGTCTATCAACAAACTGTGAGTCAACCCTAGATTGGATATTAGTTAACCAACCCCAGAACTATTCAAACTCAGGCACCTTACCAAACACACTAAGTGACCACCTTCCAGCATATACCTATAGGACTCACACTCATACAATTAAAACACACACATATAGAACATCAAGGAACCTTGCCCACTTTGATCCAAATAAGTTTATAAGTATCCTAAACTGCTAAAACTGGAATCCATTAAAAATACTCCCCTTAGACGAAGCCGTTGACTGTTTTAACAAACTGTTTCTAGATACTCTAAATAGCCTAGCTCCAATGCGTACAAAAAGGAACAAAACTAATCATGCCCCATAGTTAACAAAACGAACAAACAAAATATCATTCTCAGAAACAAAGCATGGAAAACATGGCTGAAAGGTAGAACAAAATGAACTTTACTACATACAACTCCGTAACAATGCAAAAAAGCTAGTGATTCAGACCAAAAAGGATTACTTTTTCACTAAACTATCTACCTCACACAATCCCCAAATTTTTGGAAATCTGTCTCCTCTCTTCTAAATGCAGGCACAATCCAAAATCCATCCCCAGCACCAGAAAAAAACACCTCAACAAATTTCTCAAGATTTTAATACCCATTTAATTTCCACCATTCCAAAACTACTCAAAGATTGCCCATCCACCCCTAACTCACATCCTCCCCAACCTACTGAACACGCCCCTCCCCTATAGAGTATATTCATTCTCAAACAGCCAACTCTTTCACTATCAAACCTGTACCCACCTCCCTAATCCTGAAACTCTTAAAACAACTCAAACCTTGCTCACTATCTGCAGATAAACTTCCCCCAGAATACCTGCAACTAACTGCTACCACAATAGCCTACCCAGTCTCAATCCTTATAAATCGCTCTCTCTCTGAATCCTATGTTCCTCCTCTATGGAAAAAAATCTATCATTACCCCACTACATAAAGGAGTAAACTCCCATGATCTTTCTAACTACCGTCCTATCTCTATACTCTTCTCTCTATCAAAAATCTTGGAAAAATGTGTTCACTCACAATTACTTAACCACCTCTAATGTAATGCTCTTCTGTCCCCCACCCAACACTGTTTCCGGCCAGGCCATAGCACTATCACTGCCCTTTTCTCCTTCACTGATACCATCAACAAAGCCTTAGATACAGGGCATCCTATCTCTGTAATCTTACTGGACCTATCTAAAGCATTCGATACAGTCTCACAAACTAAGCTATTAAGTCAGCTATCAAAACTAGGCTGCTCCCCAAGATCCCTAAACTGGTTTTCATCTTACTTACAGAACAGGGAACAATCAGTAAGATGGCTAAATGTACAATCAATCTGAATACCAACCCAACAATATAGGAGTATCACAGGGATCCATTTTAGATCCACTAATGTTTAATATTTTTATCAATGACCTGCACAAAGCTCCCCAAATCCAGAATCTCATCTAATATGCGGGCAATTCAACTCTGATATCAACCTCCAAAAATTTCTCCGATCTCCTCACAGTCACACAACAGACCTTTACGTCTATCAAATCATGGCTAATTAATGCACAACTTATGCTAAACCCCAAAAAGACCAAACTTTTACTATTTGCTTCAAAATCACCTGACACTGACTTCAAAATCCTTTCTAAAGACGGCACAGAAATAGAACTTGTAAACACAGCCAAACTACTAGGCGAAACAGTAGACAACAAACTCACTTATGAACCACACATCCTGAATGTAGTAAAGAAAACCCATTTAAAACTAGGCAAACTGTATCATCATAAGCTCTTTATGGATAAATATACCAAAATAAAACTAGCTAATACCCTACTCATCCATTCCCTCCTATATGGTAGTGCCATTTTTTACCAATCTTCACTCAACCCTTAGTAATAAACTACAATCCTGCTACAATAAAATAGTCAAATTTGCCTCCAAAAAACCATACCATTGTCATCACTGCCTAGCAATCACAGAATTAAAATGGCTAGAATTCTCCCACCATCTAAAATATACCCAACTAACCTTAGCCCACAATCTTATCAGTAAACCTAATGCATGCCCAGCTCTCAAAGCAATCCTACAAACATATACCTCTACTAGAACACTAAGAACACTAAGTTAACTTTTTATACACTAATAAGTTCGTTGATGTTCCTGTTACAATGTTCATACAAAATGTTTATGTATTAATATGATAGTATTTTATTAAGACCTCATATTTTACTGATGCATTTACTGATGCATTTATTTAAAGCACAGTATTTTATGTATTATGTATATTACGGGTAGACGATTTTTTGCAACCATTTGCACAACCATATGCACATACATTTGTATTTGTATATATGTGTTAGTATGTTTTTAAATATTAATGAGTGGTTTTGGCGCCACTAAGGTTACTTAAGAAGCAGATTCACAAGTAATTAGTAGTTCTGATGAAGACCAGTAATGGTTGAAAGCACTTAACTCTACTAGTTTGCCTTTTTTGTTTATTTGTTTGTTACCAGACTGCTTATCGAATTTGTTTGTGTTCGTGTTTCACTATTTTTGTCATTAAACTGTGGATTATTAACGGCAGTCGTTTAACACTAAGATCGTCCTATAAACCCTTGCTCACAGTAACAAAACCCAACAAAGAGCCGGTCAGTGCCTGTTCTTCCACTCCATAGCCAAACTTTGGAATAACCTACCATCTGAAATAACCCAAATTGACCACCTCAAAACCTTTAAAATAGCTTTAAAAACACATCATCTAAATAATCCATCATGAACCTGCCTCAGAAACAAACCTCCTTAAAAAACAGCACATTTACCATTCATTGGGTTGGCTTATCTATGTAAACCCAGTCTTCTATAATAACCATTGGATAATTACTTCCATACAGTATAATATATTCGTAACTTAGATAGTACTGTATCAAACCTCATATTTCTCCAGTGTTGAATAAAGTAAACTCCTGCAAATTTGTTACTTGAAATGTGCTTTTTCTCTTTCGTCTTGTGAAGACTTCTGTAAATTTTGTAAATTGTATCTAGACTTCTGTAAATCCAGTAAATAGTATTGTAGAGATATAGTTATTTTCTCTGAATTACTGACTTTTTTTAACATGCAATATGTTTAAAGCCAATGTCAAACTTGTTATCGCTGTAATGTATCGTGGAGCTTTTCTCCCAGGGTCGCCACTGAAAATGCGTTTCTGACCAAGTGGACTTTCCCGGTCAACAAATGTTAATAAATAAATAAAATTATATTATATTATATTATATTATATTATATTATATTATATTATATATTATATTATATTATATTAACAAGCATTAAGTAAAGTGGTGGAAATTAAGATGTAACCATGATTTCTACTGATCTCAATGAAGCACTTGTCACCTTTAACAATCATGCAGTATGAACATTTTGGACAAATGTATATTACAAGATACAGTCATTAATGTGATAAAATAAATTTTCATGCACATTATTGTTACTAATTAACAGGAGGAAATCAGACTAATTGGAACAAAGGGTTTGAATTAAATAAGATTTCCTCTAATCAGTGATTCTTTTTATTCTAAAAATGGAACCATGTTGTCAACGATACATAACTCAACATCATTCCTAAACTAATAAATGAAAAAAAAACAAATATTTATTTTGCACAAGGATTTGCTGCTGCTAACTTCTAATTCAGTAAACTCATAACTTCTACAAAGCAACAGTAGCAGCATAAAAATAACAGGTATAAAAGCCCTCAAAACAAAGCTTTGTCTACCAATGTGGAGCATTTACCCCTACATGGCCACAGCAACAGTTATCCCACTCCACAAAGGGGGAGTCACCACTGATCCCGGGACCTATTGACCTATTAGCCTGATGAGCCTGGTCTGCAAGGCCATGGAACGTATCATCATGGAACTCATAAACAAAGACATTGGTAACCTCCAAACTCTGGATCCCACCCAGTTCGGGTTTGTGAAAGGCAGCTCATGCCTCCTGAATCTGATCGACTTCTTTGAGGTAATCACCAAAGCTGTAGATGAGGTTAAGGTGGTTCACACAGCCTATCTTGACCTCACCAAGGCTTTCAACACCATCCCCCATTTTGGAATTATAGCTAAACTCACTAAACTAGGTATAAATCCCTACATCACAAGATGGGTTGCCAACTGGCTCACTGACAGAACCCACACTGTAAAAGTTGCAGACTCCAAATCTGACCTCAAAGCAGTGACAAGTGGAGTACCACAGGGTTCCGTCCTGGGACCTCTCCTGTTTGGTATCTACTTCTCTGAAGTACAGGCTAACACAAAAGGCCTCTGGCTAATGAAGTTCGCAGATGACTGCAAACTAGGAGCCATAGTCAAGTCCCCAAATGATGTGGACATCCTACAGAAGGGCCTCACTGAGACAGATGCCTAGTGTCAGAGCCATGGCCTCAAGCTCAATGCCAAAAAGTGCAGTGTCATCCCCTTTGGTAAAAACTCTGTACCCATGAACTACCACATAGGCAGCAATCTACTTAACACTGAATGTGTGATAAGAGACCTTGGGGCCCAGGTGGACAGTAGTCTCACCTTTGATAGTCACATCGCCACAGTAGTCAGGAAGTCCTTCTATGTGGCACGCCTCATCATAAAAGGGTTCTCATCCAGGAAAAAAGGGGTCATTTTTCCCCTCTACTCGACACTCATTAGACCCATTATAGAGTACAGTGCCCCTTTTGGAAGGTACCTCACAAGACATCTGCAGCAGCTGGAAAGGCCACAGAAGTACCTCCCAAAGAGAATTACTAGCCTCAAACAAATGCCCTATACTGACCGCCTCAAAAAACTCCAGCTTTACTCCATAGCATATCACCTACTCCGAGGTGATCTCTGCCTAACATATAAAGCTATGTCAAACTCAGAGCTGTTGGACATGCTACACCTAAAGAAATCCCAATCCTTCCAATCTACATGCTCTAGGGACTTAAACCTTGTCACCACAATAAACAGGAAATGCTAGAGGGATAGATTCCTGTCTCAGAGACTTCCCATACTCTGGAACAGGCTACCCATCTATGTCAAGCAAAGTTCTTCATTAGCACTCTTCAAGAAAAATCTTGATGAGTGGATGGGAAATAGGAAATACACCCCAGGGATCACTTCTGTGTCTCTGCTCGATAGTGGCACAGGAAAATAACTTTCTTGGGTGGCATAAGCCAGGGAATCTTGTTGCCTAGGCTTACGTAGGCTCTTGGGCCAATAGCCTAGTACCTACCTATGAACCTATGAACCTATATATCAGAGCAGGTCAGAATGTGCCCAAAAATATTTTTACAGACAGAAAATCAGACAACCAAAAGTTGTCAAATGTATAATCAATAGCCATTGCCTGTGGTGTAGTAGTATGGAACCTTGACCACAGCCTAGGTGACTCAAGTTTAATTAGTGACCCAGACACTTGTAAGCACAAGCAGGAAGGACAGAAGGTTCCATTCTGGGGGGGGGGGTAGTATTTTTGGCTGGCTTACACCACAAGTCCAAAGATATATCCCTACTGGACAGCAGAAACTTTTCATGGAGTGAATGGGGAGAGGGGGATTGGGTTGGGAGGATGTGGAAGTGGCACCCAGAGAATGATGGTAGCCCCTGCAGAGCCTGACTTAGCATGCCTCCATAGACCTAGACAGTGCAGGTGGCCTTCACAGTAATGTGAGTGTCATGTTATCAGTGAGAGGTAAGGGTTAGGTTCATAAATGAAAAATGCTTCCATTGCAGGGATGCTGGTGAGAGCACAAAGCACCATCATGGCTGTCTGGATGACAGCCCCTTAGAGACTTGATAACCAGCAGGCATGGTGCAAAAAAAATGAAATCAATATCAAACAAACAGTTCTTCCTAAAAGTTCAGTTTACCTTTAGTATACTTTCACAATCCCTTCAAATGAAATAACTGCAACAATGGGTCTTGTTAATTACTAGTACATATTTTCAGTCATTGTATAAACTCCTAAAAGATTTTGGAAAATAATATCTGGAGATGTAGTTTTCTTAAAACCCTTAGAACCTTCTTATAAAAGATCATATACAGGTAGGGCTCAATGTACCAGATCTAAAAAGCTATACAGTGCTACAATATTTAAATATTTAGGTTTGCCTGAAATATGTGGAGATATTATCTTACAAAACCAAATCACGAGTAACCATTCTTCTGATAAAACTGCATCAAATACTAATACTTAACAATGTGTTACAATGTAAAATGATTGAGAAGAATAAAGAAAATAGAGTACTAGTCAAATGTAGTTGGTCAGAAATACATATAACAAGATTTTTACTCAATACAGCTGTAGAAATACAAGAAATGACAGGTTCTACTGAAGAGCTACCAAAAAGCAATAGAACTGTACTTAATTTTACTTTAGAAGAATGTCTGCAAATATATTCCTTTTTAACACAATGTTAATAAAAAGGAACATCTGGTTAAGTGGCCTGCTCAAAGCTACACAGTAGGGAAAAGGAAGTTAAGGAACTGTAAGAAGCCTCGTTGTTAACAGCTCATAACTTTAATGCTTTGTGCTAACTGTAACAAAGAAACCAGTTCCTATAAATGTACAGTATCTATTATTGAGTCACGTGAAGAGGATTTGTGCTAGCATGCATTTTCTGAAGGTTATGAAGTCTGAAACTCAAATGTAGCCATTATTTAATTACTTCAATCCATAGTAATTTGACAGATACCTACAAATTGTATTAGGGACAGGCCAAAAATATGAGACAAAAATCTGGACATTCTGCAAAAATATGGACAGTTGAAAAATATGCTTCAGTGTACGATGTATCTATAAACAGGCCTACACCAGGGAAGAGATTCTAAAAACGTTGATTTTGGCCTAAGTGACTTACTCTGAGAGCCAGTCTTTTGGAATATGGCCCACAGTGTTATGTAACAGCATGCACCTGTACAAGACTATCATGTAGCAAATGGAAAACTTTAGGTTCTGTGAAGGTGTATTTGTGCCTACCTGCATTGAGTAAATCAACTGCTGATCGTTCAAATCCAAATGCTAAAGTGCTGCAAATTCATAGAGCATAAAGCACCATATCTTGTGGACTGCACTCATGCTGTGTATTGTTCCTGAATTTCAACGGCTAATGCAGTAAATTATAAAATGTTCTCTCTATGGTTTATAAGAGATGTTATATACAATAAATCATATTTCTTCTGTTGTTATAACTTTCAGTAAGACACCCAAATATGATAAATGATTTAACAGCTTTAATAAACAATCCACAAATTCAGGAGAACCGGATTAGTATTTAAAATAGTTTGCATAATTCAAAAGCATGGAACATCGAGATGAACAGCACAGAAGAGATGGCTGCAATGGGGAGGGATCAGAACAAATTTAGATTTTATTGTAAATACGCTTGTAACTTTGAATGATAATGTAGCAGCTAGTGTTAATCACTAAATACCAAATATACTACGTACTTTTACCATTTCATTTTTCTGACTTTATACTGTAAAGAATGTCAAGCAAGAGTTCAGAGATACTTAGTTATCTGCAGCCTCACGTATCTGATGGTAAGTACTACGTGCCCTTCATGTATAATGTCTAATGGGTCTTACATTCCCAAAACAGAGGCCGGGTGTCTGTCGCAGGGGCAATCTGTGATGCCAGAATACCTTAATTATCTTGCTATACTGAGTTTTTAGGAAAACTACTTCAGGGCTCGGCTCCCCATTGTTTACAGGACTGACATGCAACAATTACAAAGCTGCAAAACGTGAGTATGGTGTCATTCACAGTAAGTAAGGTTGCTGTAACTCCTGAAAGTGGACTGTTTTTTCCAGCATCATATTAGCGCAGCCAGTCACAAAGCATTCTGGCCGGTGAACACAAATGTCCTTTGGGACCCCAAATCATGAACATCCCTAAACAGGTATCATGCATAGTCCTGACTTCACTCCAGCTTGTAGGTCAGAATTACACAAACCTCAAGTTCCAGCTGATGTGTCTTCCCTTCCTGAAAAATATCAGATAGTTTAGGTATTGCAGCTAGTGTTTTATGAAATTCAAAAAGAAGCAGAAAAAAAATATGTTTTATTACAGAGGTAATATTAAGAAAAAAATGTTTTATACAAATGGAGGGTTAATACAATTTGAATTGCTGTAGGTGTCAATAAATATGAGCAGTTTACTTGCAAATAAATCAGATTACATTTCAAATAAGATGGAGTATTGTCTTATTTAGATCATTAACAATACTACTTGTACTAATAGTAAAACATGTGATATTAGGTGCAATACAGAACAATTTCAGCAACTTCTTAGCATTCTGTCCTTGGGCTTTTTGTACTGATATTTTTTTTTTATAAAAAATAATGCCTGCAAAAAAAGAGAGAGAGAGAGAGGGGAGATATAATTGTAGTTAAAATATATCTTTCATTGTTCTGTCACAGGCAGGAATAAGAAGGGCACAGGCATTGTTGACCTTTGTGATTTCACTCCACCTTTCATTTTATTACATTTGACACAAACTTCCTTGAGGGGTTAACATAACCAAGCTCTCCACAGGTTGTGACTACATGCATCATCTCACATCTCTGTGGACCAGTCATTGATAGCCCCCTTGCTGATGACTGTAAATGTGCCTTTGCAGCTTGGCAGATGGCACTCTTGCCTCCAGGCTAGAAGGTCATGACCCACACTAAATGCAAGTGAAATTGTATACAGCACTGATACTGGAGCATAGAGACAGAGGTGTGTGTGTGTGTGTGTGTGTGTGTGTGTGTGTGTGTGTGTGTGTGTGTGTGTGTGTGTGTGTGTGTGTGTGTGTTATCTGTAGTAACAGACTGAGGTGTGGTGAGGTTCTGCCTTCATGAATATTTTTGAATATTCTGTCCTTTAAACAGAAAAGATAATTTTGTAATGTCACCTTCAGCAGCACACTAACTGCTGTATAAAACGAAATATAAATATTGCGCATACATACCTGCATTTATGTATATATAAATATATAAATATATATATATATATATATATATATATATAGCTACTAAATAGTAGTATATATATATATATATATATATATATATATATATATATATATATATATATATATATGTAGAAAGAGAGAGAGAGAGAAAGAGGCATATAGCAAAATGGTGTTGTCACACATTTTCTTGCAGAAGCACAGGGGTCTGCAACCTTCACTATCAAAAGAGCCATTTTGTTCCCTCTCCCACCAAATAAAATTCATCGGGAGCCACAAAACCTATTTGACCCTTAAAATGAAGATAACACAGAGTATGAAGTTTTATAGTTTACAGTTATTATCCTAAATATAAAAGAACTAAGTTTATAAGAGTGATATTTGAAATCCAGCCCTATTTTTGTTCCTTTGTTGGGATTGCTCGATCGCTCTCAGTGCGTGTGTGTGTGTGTGTGTGTGTGTGTGTGTGTGTGTGTGTGTGTGTGTGTGTGTGTGTGTGTGTGTGTATGTGTGTGTGTGTGTGTGTGTGTGTGTGTGTGTGTGTGTGTGTGTGTGTGTGTGTGTGTGTGTGTGTGTGTGTGTGTGTGGTATATCTCTCAACCTGTTAGAACAAGAAATCTGGACAAAGCCATAAATAGTGGGGCACAAAGGCCCAAAAATAGGGACACTTTTTAAATATTGCTCTTACAAACTTAGAAAGTTGATAGAATAACATATTTTGCATTAGCATGCATTTTCTGAAGGGTATGAAGTCTGAAACTCAAATGTCTATTTTTCTGATTTCAACCCTCAATGATTTGCCATGAGAAACAGACCAAAATATGAGAAAAAAGTCAGGACATTCTGCAAAAATCTGCACAGTTGAGAGATAACAGTGTGTGTGTGTGTGTGTGTGTGTGTGTGTGTGTGTGTGTGTGTGTGTGTGTGTGTGTGTGTGGCAAATACATGTTAACAGAAACCATATTATTCTAGCAAGGTTCTAAGTTTGTAAGAGCAATCCATCCCTATTTTTGTTCCTTTGTTCCCCTTTATTTGTGGCTCTATCCAGATTTCTTGTGGTAAGACTTTGAGAGGTATGAGAGGTACAGAAACCTTTCAGGAGATGCTGCTGCTGCCAGAGGATTGCTTGATTACTCTCAATGTGTCTGGAATGTATGTCAACAGAAACAGTGTTATCCTGGCAAGTTTATAAGTTTATAAGAGCAATATTTAAGGTCTGTCACTCAGTAACTCTCTCAGAGAGTGTATGTGTGTGTGTGTGTGTATGTGTGTGCCACTTTTCAAAGCTACAGGGAGCCACTGCAGAGGGGTGTAAGAGCCACATGCGGCTCCAGAGCCACTGGTTGCAGACCCCTGCACTAGCAAAATGTCAGATTTATCACTACTCAGATGTCTGGAGTAGAACTGTGTATGGAAGTGAGTCAGTCCAGTGATAACATCAACATCCAAATCTAAATTTACTGAGACTATTTAATACAATTTGATTTGGGTGAATGTCACAACTGATGAGAAAACAGTTGGTGAAACATCTTTCTGTAACATTTGCAGAACTCATTAACTTCAATACTAAATTTGGAAGCTGAGTTAGGCTTAGGATTAGCATTACAATTTAGTATTAGGGTTAAGTTTAGAATTAAGCAGAGGTGTGCTGTGGCAATTTTCCTGCATGGGGTTATGCTGAAATGTTTGAAATTGTGTTTCTTTGTATTGTGTGTTTCAGTGAACATGCTTTTTGATTAATTAGTTTTTAACACACCTCTTAACCATCCAGATTTTCTCAGAATATCCATATTTTTCCTCATATTTCTGGTCATTTCCTCATACAATGTCTGTTTTTCTGGCAAATCATTTAGGATTGAAGTTGCTAAATGATGACATACATTTGAGTTTCAGACTTCATACACTCAAAAATGCATGCTGATGCAACATCTGTTATTCTAGGAACTTTCTAAATTTATTGGAGCAATATTTAAAATGTGTCCCTGATTTTAGACATTTGTCCCAACCCCATTATTTCTTTGCTTTGTACAGATTTTTGTGTTTAGAAGTCGAGATTTATGGTTGTTAATGTCAGAACTGTACACTGTACATCGTACTGGCCTCTGTATAGTTGCCTTCAGTGATGCACAGCTCATGCACACATTAAAATAGCAAACATACAATACAATCAACACAACTTCCGCCACCTGGAAAGAAATAGTGATAACAGTGTCAGTCTCGTGTACAGAATCAACAATAAATGTCATGCCATTTATTTGAAATTAAGCGTTATATCAGTTAACATAATACACATTTTTGAAGCATTTTCACAAGCATATAAAATGTTCTGCATATCACAAAAGTTAACTGACTGATTAAATGTGAGGTGACTTTTTGGCACCAAGCATCCTTGACAGCAGAATGCAATTACTTTAATATGGCAATGCTGGGATATGGTATTTGATAAGTGAAAGCTTTCAGTCTCTTTAACCAAACCATGTTTGTTTTAGTGACCAAAGAAATATAGAACGACAACGTATCATGCAGTCTTCCTGAATAAATAAGAAATGAGCAGTGAGATGCTGTTGCCAGATTTAAAAGTCATGTGACTACATATCTTGATCATGGTATCCATAAGTCCCCTCTCAAAACACATTTCTTTATAAAAAGGGGGTTACACTATAGAAAAAAAATAGTTCCACAACCATTCTAATTATCTATGCAAAACATTAAAAATTTTGGAAAAAAGAGTTATAACTACAACTTACCATATATTTTAATACAAATGGTATCATTACATCATCTCAGAATGGGTTTCAGAAAGGTTACTTGATAAACACAGCTCTTTAAATAGCAACAGATTTTATTAAGAGCAGACATAACACAAACAAGTTAACTGACACTCTGGTCTCTGTCTTCTCAGAGATTTTCAGTGTGATCAGTCGCTCCTACCTCCTTTATAGATGGTGCCAGTAGGCATATATACCAACACCATTGACTGATTCTCTAGATACAACATGCAAAGCAAAACTGATATGTTCCCCATGGTTGAATGTTTGGAACCAAGATACTATATGCAAAGTAAAACAGAGATGTTCCCTAAAGTGCAGTGCTTGGAAACATTGTGAACTATCTCAGCAATGTAGAATGTTCTTCAGCTCAAACTGAGCTACCTAAAAAGACAAGTTTGGGTGCAAGTCCATCAATACTTTCCTGATGCAGAATAGAATGCTCCTGTCCAGGCTTCAGAGGATTGGCAGTTGGCTTCTGCTGTTCCATTGCTGAACAGGTAAGTTCCCTTGTTACTGTTAATGTTTAAATTTACTTTCCTGTGTGGGAATGTACTTTTTTAAGCTAGGAGTATGTGTTCTTATTGACTGTCAAGTGACTTTGTCATACTTTTAAACAGGAGAACACTTTTGTGTGTGGCAGTTTAAAAGTTGATTTAAACATTCTAAAACCACTTTTTCTATGGAGAAACTGTGTTTAAATTGTGTTTTGGGGATGATAAAATGGTAAAAGTGGAGTATGTTTAATTGGTGTTTTTATTAGGAAACGTGTCTTTATACTACTTTTAAAATTTTTCTGGCATGTGCTGCGTAGTTTCTTTGAGAAAGAAGCACCATTTCTGGTTTGACCATGGAACAAACTACTGGTCCCACAGTCAATCATTCTTCCAGCCACACAAAAAAGTTAAATAAACAGTTTTTACCACCACAGCAGATATCAATTTGCCACAGTTGCAAGTGGGTGACTATGCTGTGGCTAAAGCCGGTTCCTCAGACCACTCATCTTTTACCCTGGATCCCTCTGGTGTTGCCCATACAGCTGCTGTGGACCAGGGGGTTAGTCAAGCCCTTTGCAGCTAGTTTAGTGCCCTTAGTGGGCAAGGGAAAGCCACTTTTGTTGATTTTGGGAGAATTGGCAGGAAAGGTACCCCTGCTTAACCAGAATGTTGTGCCCATCCCTGGGGAAGCTGTTGCTGCCAATAAAAACCCTGATTGCCCTTATTTTTTCTGCAAAAAAGGAAAGAGAAAACTAAACATATATCTTCTCCTGTTCCAGTTTCACTGGAGAGGAGTAGTTTCTTAAGTTTGACTCAGGGTCTTGTACAGGCTATTGACTCTTCTTATCAGATGACCTCTGGAAAGAGAAAAAGGGATTCTTCTTTTTCCTCAAGAGATTCAAGAAAATTAATCTGGAGAGGACTGTGATGGGATCTATACCATTTTTTTTTCTCCTCAGAATTCTGAATCAGACTCAGAGGAGAGCATGCTATCTGAATCTCCCTGTCAATGATTCTCTTTCTGTGAGTCTATTTATAGAATGTGCAAGTTTTTTCACTGGGAGAGTACTGAAGTTTTTCAGTTCGTCAGAAATTATTATGTAGTGTTACAGCTGGAACTGTTAACATCCCCCCAGTGCTGAAAGCATTAGAGGATGCGTTTGTCACAGTCTGTGTTTTTCCTGATAGCCAGCCTGCTGCACTTAAGAAAACAGACAGAATGTCTAAAGTTCCTCAGTCTTTCAAATGTCCATATACTCATTTCAGACATGATCCAATAGCGATAATTTAAGTCAATCCAGCTGCTACCAAGCATTTTGTTTTCTCCAATCCTTTCCCTTCTGAAAGGGGCAATAAAACAATTGACAAGTCTTAGTAAAAATGTGCATGCTTCTGTAACTTTAATTTTTAGATTTTTAAATTGTCAGCTGCATATAATAAAGTATATTCTGAATAACTGAGAAAGTATGAGAAATGTTTTATCTGCAATTCCTTCCTGTGAGAAAATTCTGTTTTGTGTGATTTAGTTTCTTCTGTTTGCCATGTCACTACTCATTGTTTAAAGTGTGTTTATGACTCTGTAGATACCACCTCCAGGGCTGTTACCATTGGGTTGAGGAGGTGTGCCTGCCTGTGTTCTCAAAACTTCCCAGAGGATGTAAAAATGAGATTTTAAATTTAACTTTAGGTAGATATTTAATTCTGGTTCCTCTGCTGCAGTGTAACAAAAATGTGATTAGAGGGGTAGGCTGATACACGGAATCTCTCAGAATTTTCAGCTCTTCTCTAAATTTTCCAAGAGTTTTTCTGTTCCCTCATTCAATTTTGGCAAGAAACAAAACAAACAGTCTCAGAAAATGCTGGTAAGCAGACAACTAAAAAAAAAAAACACACAATTGCACTGACATTCCAAAAGGAAATAAGTTTTAATAACTATGTAAGGGATCTCCCCCCCACACACACACACACAGACTACAGACACTTGCAGTTCCTTATCCCTTCCAGTAAGTCTGAATCTCTGTTTCTCTCTTTGTCAACAGATTCTTTTAGGCAAATTGTTTCTGAGACTGATTCAGCAGGGGTACAGATGGTAGTGGAAAGAAATTCCTTCTTTCCAGGAAACAATTCCATATCCACCAGACCAAATCCCTCTGCTCAAAGGATCACAGGATAGTACTAGGCCATCTGCCTTATTCGTCATTTTAAACCTAGCCATATTTCCCAGCCCAAAGGTAAGAATCAAACCCTGTACCTTGTGTCTGTGAGGTATGTCATGATCTCTGCTGTGGTAGCCACTCATCCCTCCATCCCTCTTGTTTTATTATTACTTTTTCTTTGTGCCAGGGTGTGGGCATTTATATTTTTTGTTCTTAGCAATGTCCTCACAGGGATTAACCTCTTTCTCTCAGTTGGCATGAAATTTCTGAAGAGCTTTGTACCCACACCTGTCTTTTTGTTCAGCTCAGCTCAAGCTGACTTATGGTTTGGGCATACAGAAGGTGCCCTGAAGCTTGGAAGATTGGAAGCTGGCCGGCTGTTATATCCTATACAGAATGTAACCTATATAGGTCAGGTTGCTGCAGCAGTGACTATTCGAACATCTACTGTTATGGTAAGTTTATTTAAACAACTGCACTAAAATGCATCTAGTATGCAGATGACACTGAAATTATCTGGAGCTACACTTCTCACACTCAGTACAGGCATTGATTCAAGCTGGTTTTGCTCGCCTTGAAGCATGGGTGCTGACTCTCTCCTTCTGGTTAGTGCCAATAGAATCAAATCTGTTTTTACTGTTCTCTATTACCACTCCTTCTATTGTCCTACCGTGGTCATAATAACCAAAATGGTGAGAGAAGCCAGTGTAGTAACATCATTACTTACCTAGAAATAACACTAAACTCATTATCTTTATGTAGTCGTGTTAATAAAACAATAAAAATATAACTTAGGATTGGAATGCCATTACTGTGTTATGGATGGACAGCATAGCTGTGTAGCAGTTAGCATTGTTGCCTCACAGCAAGAGGTTCTCTGGTTCAGTTCTCAGCTGGGGTGCCTTTTGTGTGGAGTCTGCATGTCCTCCCTGTGTTTGTGTGGGTTCCTCTGAGTGCTCTGGTTTCCTCCCACATTCCAAAGGCATGCAGTAGGTGGATTGGACACTTTAAATTGGCCCTAGGTGTCAGTTTGTGCGTGCGCATATGTGCTGCACCCTCTGAGGACGGTCGGGCCTTTGGCTAACAACCCGATCACGTAAAACCAGTACCTTCTACCGAAACAATGAGGACAGAAGGGTGCTCATTCCTGATGTGCTGTATGCACAGGAGTGAATTCAGGATCCAGGATACACACACACACACACACATATATATATATATATATATATATATATATATATATATATATATATATATATATGTATATATACAGACACACACACAAGTGGTTATTTTTTCATTTGGTTTTGTACCAAGTGAATGGGATGTGGGTGCAGTCATTCCCCCTGCATAAGAGAAGACTTCCACAGACCCAGGCAATTATAGATCCATAAGCCTGACCAGCCTCATATGCAGAGCCATGGGGAACCTCGAAACACTGGACCCATTTCAGTTTGGATTCATCAAGGGCAGGTCATGAACAAACAACTGACCAAGAAGCAAAAGACAACAGCAAATGAATACAACAATGGATGTCTGTTCCAGTTCCAGGTACTTCTCATTTTCTGGTGGAAAAAGGGCAGGTCATGCTTACTCAGCCTAGTGGATTTTTTGAAAAGTTCACAAAAGCAATGGATGAAGGCAAAATGGTAGACACTGCATACCTCAACCTGACCAAAGCTTTTTATGCAATTCCCCACTCAGGGAAGGTCTTTAGGCCTCTTATCCTTGTTGGCCAGAGAGGAGACTGTGGAAGAAGTGCAGGTGCTGCAGGCCCTGTCTGTGGAGTGAGAGGACCCTTGACTATGAGCTTCTCCCTCCTGGTCTGCAGAGCCCTAGAGCTAAAAGAAGCACAATATTGACACTGTGTGTCAAGATGGGCATCATGCAAACAATAAATACATAGCATAGTGTGGGTCCTGGGTAGGAAAGCTTGTGCCCACAAACAATAAATACATAGCATAGTGTGGGTCCTGGGTAGGAAAGCTTGTGCCCACAAACAATAAATACATAGCATAGTGTGGGTCCTGGGTAGGAAAGCTTGTGCCCACAAACAATAAATACATAGCATAGTGTGGGTCCTGGGTAGGAAAGCTTGTGCCCACAAACAATAAATACATAGCATAGTGTGGGTCCTGGGTAGGAAAGCTTGTGCCCACAAACAATAAATACATAGCATAGTGTGGGTCCTGGGTAGGAAAGCTTGTGCCCACATTCAGAACACTTTTTAAATCCCTGTCTGTCTGTCATAATGTCAACTATCACTAATTACTACTAGCTAGGCAATAATTAAAACACACACACACACACACACACACACACACACACACACACACACACACACACACACACACACACACACTCTCTCACACACTCTCACACACACACACACACACACACACACACACACACACACACACACACACACACACACTCTCTCACACACTCTCACACACACACACACACACACACACACACACACACACACACACACACACACACTCTCACACACACACACTCTCACACACACACACACACACACACACACACACACACACACACACACACACACTGTGTGTGTATAGATAGGTAGATATATATATACACATACATGCTCTATCCTAAAAACTATAAAATACTGTAGTAAAGACGTAATATGGAAAAACACATACATCACTTTACAAACTGTAATATCTATTAAGCCCAACTGTTTAACATAACTCTAATTCTAATTCCAACTCAAATTTTAGTGCTACTCCTAAGCTGGAGAGAAAAAAAATCTCTTGGTAGATGGAGGAGTAAACTGCATAAGACAGGTATTCAACAAAAAATTATACTTATATGGTGAGCCCTCATACTTCAGATCTAAGTTACTGAGGTGGAGTGGAGGGAATTATGGGTAAGAAGGAAAGAGTCAGAGTCCTGCAACCAATAAATTTCAGAGTTGGTGCCAAGGTCGGATCTGATTGCATGCGACAACCCATGGTTGAATCGAATGAAAACAGAAAATACTGAATCAAAAAGTAAAATATCAGGAGGGTATTTCATAAAAAAAGCATTTCCCCCTTCTGATTCATGGTTATATGTTATAAAATTACAAGAAGAAAGATTTTTTTTATTCTCACAAGCAGAAAAAATCATGCTTGCATGTTAGTTTATGTAGCATAAGGCACAAAAATTGTCAAAAGTAAGGAGAAAGAAATTTAGAACTCTCGGCAGTCCACATGATGAAAAGAAAGATGGAAGCCACTGGTGTCAAAGAGGGTGTGGATATCATTGTGGTTGTCACTGCTTTTACTGCTCTGTAGAGGTTTTATTGCATACTATTTTAGTAGAAATTCAAAAGATTAATGACAAATTCTTAGGTGTCATGGCCAAAATATATACAAGTGTCATGAATGTGCAAATAGTGCTTCATGACCTAGCATATACCATAGTTTTATCCTTTGTTGATTGGGTTAATCCCACCAGACTAATAGCCCCTTTTCAAGGAAGACTGAGATGGTGTTTATACTACTGAGAGAAATCTGGTCAGGGCATCAGGGACTTCCTCTACTCTTTTCAACAAATGTTGTGGGATGGGACCTCAGTTTAACATCTCATCAGAAGAACAACACACTCAGGAGTACAGCACCCCCCTCATGCTGCACTACAATGTCATCACTCCATCTACCTGATGTGGGAGTAGAACTGTCAGCCTTTTGCATGTACAATGAATATGTTCCCTGTTGCATCACTTATACTGCTATCACATACAGACCATCTACACACTGAAGCAGAAGAATAATATGTTGAAGGACCAACTCGACAATTTGCAGGTGGAGTTGGTATTATTCAATAATAAAAAAAGCAAGGAGAGGGGGAAAAATATGCATGTTATTAGGGTACCAGCAAAACTAGAAGGTTCGGCCCATATGGACTAATGAAGCATAAGTTGATGAAATTGTCTGGTTTTCCAATGAGCATTTATGGTCTAGACAGAACTTTCACTGATTTCTGATCTTGCTATGGGAAAATCTCACAATATAGTCTTGTAGTTTAAATGATGGTACGCAAGGTGGCAGTTTTTGACTCAGCATTTGCAATATGGCAAGGTCTGCAATGTCAAAGCAAAAGGATTTTTCATAATGACTACTCTTTTTAATTGTCTAAATAAAGAGCTTGCTTTCAAGAAGTCATGTGTGAATGCTGCACAAAGAACTTGCAGTTTGAGTTGATGTATCCAGCTCTATTCATTTTTTTCCTATAGGCATATTAATGTTTCTTGATGAATGAAAGGCAATGGATATAATAATTCCTTTTCTGTCTGACAAACAAATTTTGGATACTCTACATGAGTTAATGGAAGACACAATTATGCACCAGAATTAGAATATTCAAAGTTTAGTGGCTGCACAGTAATGGTCAGAATAATTTCAGAAATGATTAGCTCTGTTCACAATGGCTTTTTTTACCAAATTTGAACTATTAGAATCAGTGGCAGATTATAATAGGGGCCTCGCAGGTCACCACCCAGGCCCAATGCCTTCATGGGGTCCCATTGGTATGCTCAGCATATAAGACTGGACCAACTTAATTTTATAAAATATACGTGCACTGTAGCACTACATGTGCATTTACAAGTGTATGCACACAAATTCAGCAGAGATCAGACACTTGAACGTGGTCAGCAGCATCACAGAGCATCACTTAACTCCCCTTACAGTTATTGGGAGTAAAAAACAGATGCGATATGACATGCAAGCTGGATCTAGCACAAGGCTCCTGGCACCTGCATAGAACTATGTGCTAGCTAGGGGAACCTACTGAGGCATCCCTCTGCTGTCATGAAAGGTTTTTAAGAGTAATTGATGGATACTCATGGTCGCCATCTTCCATAATTGTGCATCAGCAGTTCAGTAAAGTAATAAAAAAAGAAGTCTCCAAGTCCCCTTAATTAGTCCCTGTTCCTCTTAAGTAATCACCTGGTGTCTATATGGTTGACCTTCTTGAAGTTCTGTGAACTGCTACTCATGCTGCTGGTTGCACAGCAATGGTTATTCCACTCCACAAAGGAGGGGCCACAACTGACCCTGGTAATTATCGCGCCATAAGCCTGACTAGCCTGGTCTGCAAGGCTATGGAGTGCATCATCATGGAACTCATTAACAAAGACATTGAGAACCTCCAAACACTTGACCCGACCCAGTTCGGCTTTGTTAAGGGTAGATCATGCCTAGTAAACCTGGTTGACTTCTTCGAGACAGTCACCAAGGTCATAGACGAGGGAAAAGTGGTTCACACAGCCTACCTTGACCTCGCCAAGGCTTTCGACACCATTCCCCACTCGGGTATTACAGAAAAACTCACCAACCTGAACATAAACCCCTATATCACGAGATGGGTTGCCAACTGGCTTACAGACAGAACTCACACGATAAGATTAGCGGGCTCCAGGTCCAACTCTAAAACCAGTTACAAGTGGTGTCCTGCAAGGCTTGGTCCTGGGATCCCTACTGTTTGGCATATATTTCTCAGAAATACAGGCAAACACAGGAGGACTATGGCTAACCAAGTTCGCCGATGACTGCAAAATGTGAGCCATAACTGACTCTCCGGCTGACACGGACATCCTTCAAAAAGGCGTTACTGAGACAGACACTTGGTGTCAACGTCATGGCCTCAAGCTAAATGCCAAAAAATGCATAGTCATCCCGTTTGGGAAAAACAAAACACCCACGAATTAACACATAGGCAGCAGCCCCATTAATACAGAAGAGATAATAAGAGATCTGGGAACCCAGGTAGATAGTAATCTCTCCTTTGACAATCATATTGCCAAAGAAGTTAGGAAATCCTTCTATGTAGCCCATCTAATTACTAAGGGGTTCGCATCTAGAAATAAAGAGGTTATAGTGCCCCTCTACAAGTCACTCATCAGACCCATCATATAGTACAATGCCCCATTTGGGATGTACCTCACAAGACACTTCCAACAGCTGGAAAGACCGCAAAAGCACCTCACCAAGAGGATTACTGCCCTCAAACGTATGTCCTATGCAGCCCGACTGAAAAAAATCCAGCTGTACTCAGTGGCATATTGTTTACTCAGAGGTGATCTCTGCCTGACTTACAAAGCCATGTCCAACTCAGAATCGATGGACATGCTTCACCTAAAGAAATCCAAGTCACTGCGAGCCATGCGCTCTAGTGAGCTAAACCTAGCCACAACAATAAATAGAACATGCTGGAGGGATAGATTCCTGTCACAGAGACTCCCCATGCTTTGGAACAAAATTCTTAACTACATTAGGCAGAGCCCCTCACTAACACTCTTAAAGAGAAGCCTTGACGAGTGGATGGGTAACAGAAAATACACCCCTGGGATCACTTCATTGGCTCTGCTTGACAGAGGCTCAGTTAATTAATCAATGGGGCGGCAAAAGCCGACACACTCTGGCTAGGCTTAAAAATGCCCTTGGGCAGATAGCCTAATACCTACCTATGAACCTATGAACCTGTGGTGTACTGAACGTTGATTGCTTTTTTGTCCATATTTGGGACAGGCACAGTGAATAGCATATTGTTTTGTTTTAAAGTACTAATGTGAGACATATTAAAAATTAAAAAAAATCTCTACTTCTATATGTTTGCAGAGAAATTGTAGTCCTTTGCTCTTTCTTAGTTTCATAGTTTCATAGTATAGTACTAGGCTATCTGCCCTGGGGCATTTGTAAGCCTAGCCATAGTGATGTGGCTTTTGCCACCCCATGAAATGGTACAAAAATGTACAGAATAAATCTAGAATACTGTGCCTCTGTCTAGTAGTGACACAATGAAGGTCCCCTTATATAATAGAATTAGTTTTTTGTGCCCCTGTCTAGCAGTGACACAGATGTGACCCCTGGGGTAAACTTTCGATCTCCCATCCACTCATCAAGATTTCTCTTGAAGAGAGTCAGTGAGGGGCTCTGCCTAATACGAACTGGGATCCTGTTCCAAAGCATGGGAAGCCTCTGGGTTATGAATCTATCCCTCCAGCATGTCCTATTCATACTTGTGCCAAGGTTTAAGTCTTTAGCTCTCGTGGTCCTGATGGATTTGGATTTTTTGAGGTGGAGCATGTCCATCAAATCCTGATTGGACATGGCCTTATACATCAGGCAGAGATCACCCCTGAGCAGGCGGTATGCCACTGAATAGAGCTGAAGTTTCTTTAGTCTGGCGGAATAAGACATATGTTGGAGACCTTTGATCCTTTTGGTGAGGTACTTCTGTGATCTCTCCAGCTGTTGCAAGTGCCGGGTGAGGTACATACCAAATGGGGCATTGTACTCAATCATGGGTCTGATGAGGGAGGAATATAGGGGTACAATGACATCCTTGGATCTGGATGTGAATCCCTTCATGATGAGGTGTGCAAGGTAGAATGTTTTTCTAACCACGTTGGCAACGTGGGTGTCAAATGAGAGGTCGCTGTCTACTTGGGTCCCTAGGTCTCTGATTACTTTTTCCGTACTCAGTGGGTTGCTGTCTATGTGATAATTTGTGGGTACTTTGTTTTTTCCAAAAGGGATGACTATACATTCTTTTGCATTTAGTTTAAGGCCGTGACTACGGCACCAGTTGTCCGTTTCAGTGAGGCCTTTTTGTAGGATGTGTGTCTGCTGGTGTATCGACTATGGCGCCTAGTTTGCAGTCATCTGCGAACTTTGTCAGCCACAGCCCTCCCATGTTTGCTTTAACATCTGAGAAATAAATGCCGAACAAGAGGGGTCCCAGGACAGATCCCTGTGGGACACCACTTGTGACTGGCTTTGAGTCTGACATTGCTCCAGCGATTTTAACTTTATGGGTTCTGTCCTTTAGCCAGTTTGCAACTCATCTAGTGACATAGGGGTTTACTTTTAAGCTGTTTAGCTTATCTATGATGCCTGAGTGGGGTATTGTGTCGAAGGCCTTAGCCAAGTCCAGGTATGCTGTATGGACTGCTTTGCCCTCATCAATGGCTCTAGTGACTGTTTCGAAAAAGTCAACCAGATTTAAAAGGCAGGATCTGCCCTTCACAAAGCCGAACTGGGTGGGGTCAAGTGTCTGTAGGTCCCCTATGTCTCTGTTTATGAGTTCCATAATGATTATAGCTTTGCAGACCAGGCTAGTTAAGCTTATGGGGCGGTAGTTTCCAGGGTCTGTAGAGGCACCCCCCTTGTGGAGTGGGACCACTGTCTGACCCTTCTCCTCTTGAGTGGCAGTAGCAGGCAGAATCTATCTGCAGATTGATTGTAAAGTTTATGCTGGGTGAAGTTTTTCAGAAGAAGCGATTTGCCATCTAATGCTGGATGAAAGAATCCACTTGGTTAATTGTATAATAGAGTTTTATTCTGGTGAGCTGTCTTGTCAATGGCTGCATTCAGCAGCATGTTAAAAAGACATGCTGGTATTCCAGTATCGCTTGCATTCCATTTTATAATAGTATATTCAATATCTGTTACAATAAAGAACATTCAGCATCGTAACTCTCAGCCGAGACCCCCCCTCCTCCCTGAATGAGGCATCTCATAGGACTTGAAAAGTGTTCTCCAGTCTTTGGTTACAGTATCTGTTAGAGTTTACTTTTCTTTAATTTTGCTCTGTCCAGCTCCTTCCTAGAAAACAGGTGATTTGGGGTGAAAGGGTGATACATTACACTTAATGACAGCCATTAGAATCATAAACTTCTTTTACTGCAGAAAGGTCATGCTAATTTGCATTCTCTTAATTTGTCAAGTTCTCAGGTTATTGGTAATAATATCTGAATACTTCTTATCGTTTAGAAAGCTCATGTCGTGGTTGGGAGAGTGGCTTAATGGCTAAGGTGTTTCCCTTACAAACACAAGGTGCAGGGTTTGAGTCTCACAAGGGATAATTGGATAGGCTTAAAATGGCTCGTAAGAGCAGTTAGCTTAGTACTAAAGCTATGAACCTATGTAAAACCTGTTGTTCTATTAACTTTGACTTGAATTAGTATAATATTTAAAAAGTTATGTTTGATTTGGGGCATCTGCCCCTTTATTATTTTTGGCTATGTCCCTGCATCTTGAGCAGAGATGTTGAGAGCAGATTTTTGCCTCACATTTTTGGAAGGTGTCTAGGTAAAATTTATGTGGTGGGGGTTCTAGTAAATTATTGAGGAGTGCACTAACTAAATAATGACAGGCATTTAGGTTTCTGCCTTTCTATCCCTCAGAAAATGTATGCTACTTTAACACCTGCTATTTTAGCAACTTTCTAAGTATGTGAGAGCAATATTTAAAATCTGTTCCTGATTTTGGGCCTGTGTACTTGATTCTTGTATTAAGTGGTTGTCAGTTATTCAATACATTACCGTGTAACCTTTATTTTATTAGTATTATTTTTTGATTTTATTTTATAGGAGTTGGACATCTGAGATGTATACCTACAAAGCAGTTGTAATTGCTGTGGCTGTCTGTGGAGGAAATGAGTTAACTGCTGCCATTTGTTCATTAGTCTGGCTTTGTAGGACTAATAGGTTTTGTTTGAAGTACCTTACAATACTTTAATGTATGGCTTGTGTCTGTTCAGATCATAGCTGAAATGGATCACATAAACATATTTCTTTTATCACAACCAAATGTTGAAGTATACACAGAAGTGGCTATAAGTGCTGGGTGGTAGATATATCTGCATTAAAATAAATGACCTTCTTCTTATTTATTCAATTTAAGCAGTCACTAATCTGACTTTTTCAAGACTAGTGTGTAAGTGGGTAAAGTGAGATGGGTTACTTTAATTTATACATTAATTACTATGTGTTTGGGTGAAACAAACTTTGAATTACTGTGAGAGTTACCTTCCTTTTTTAAACACAGGTGCGCATTTGAGGTGTAAGCAGTTAGTAAAGTGTCTGTAATTGATGGTTTTAGAGGTTGTCTATGAATGAAATTGAAGTACCTTTCCTGTCAATTTATCAGTGTTACAGTCACTGATATGGCATGGCAGAAATAGTGTCCACGCAATATATTGTGTTTGTTGAAATCAGTGTATAGCTAGCATTACAGTGGTCTGTGTGTATAGAAGTGAATATTCTAGTGCATTTAAGAGCAACAAATTGGCCACCCCTAAAGACAGGCAGGTTAGCATTCCTCCAGTTTGCATGTAGGTAAGCGTGCAGTGTGTTTGCGTGTGTTTGTTTGTGTGTGTGTGTGTGTGTGTGTGTGTGTGTGTGTGTGTGTGTGTGTGTGTGTGTGTGTGTGTGTGTGTGTGTGTGTGTGCGTGTGTGTGTGTGTATGAGTGTGTGTGTGTGTGTGTACGTATATGTAAAAAAAAATATCACCAATTTTTATTTTTAGACACACACATTTATGCAAAGCACATAATTCTTCCGGGTAGCAGTCATTATTTTTAAAACGTAACCATCTTTCAAAAATAAGACATTAAATGCATTACAGAACATAACTTCTATAGACCTTGCAGCCTCCACACCTGCGATTGTATACCTGAATTTAGACATAGGCTTAGTGGTGGCCCCTGACCTGAAACCCCACCTACTCCAAAGGAGACACTGCTCAAAGGTTGGCAAAGAAAGTTGCTGTAGCATGTGTGAAAGGTTGGGTGTGGCATGACCATTATTTTTTTTTAAACTCTCTCATAATAAAACATCAGACAAGGACACAGAAGTTCATTATAACTTTTGGGGGGGGCATGGAATGAACATTGTGACCATTATTTTTTTTCTTACTTAGATATCTCAGAGGGTCTATATTGAATCAGCGAACGCTTAAAAAAGCGAACGCTGATTCATTGACCCTATTTCAGCGAACACTAAAAATCCGGAACACCCCGAACAGCGAATTTTTTCTCAGGGAAAAAAATTGCTGAACCGGTTTTGGGAGTTTGCCATTTCTTCCACTGTGGTGCGATCTATGAGTTGGTATATTTAAGTGGGGGGGGGGGTTTAAGTAGGGGGGAGGGTTTGTGGAACACCGATTTTTTTCCCTGGGAAAAAAAAAAATCGCTGTTCCAAGTGTTCAGCATTTTCAGCATTCTCTGAATTAGGGTCGATGAATAAGCATTCGCTTTTTTAAGCGTTCGCTTATTTAATATAGACCCATCTCAGAGATATGCACAGAAGGTCACTATAGTTTGTTTTGTGGCTGGTAAAAGTGATAATTTTTTTTTATCTTTTAACTTTATTCACTAACTCCACAGGTACACAGAAGTGCACAGAAGGTCAATATAGCTTGTGTAGAGGAGGTGTATTGTCTAAGATCAACACATTACAATATGTTACAGTGATAATTATTTTTTTCACTTTTCTCAAAAACATCTGACACATATATACAAATGGCTATTTTTTGGGGAGTAGAGGTAAGAATGCATGCCTTATAGAATTCTGACATTAGTAGGCTGAAATGTGTTGCTGGATTCTATTTTTTTTCAGTTTCCACCCAACCTATTAACAGAGGGGTGCACAGAAGGTGGTTGTCTTTTGGGTGCAGAAGTAAAGAGGCATACTGTAAATATGTATAACAGCATTTGCACCTTCACTTTCATCAGGGGGCTGCGGGCTGATGGTTCAGGGAGGGAGGCTCATAGACTGAAAACAGCCTGGAGCACAAGATATAGTTAATCTACCACTGATCAGAGCTGTAGTTTCATAGAACTATAGAGATATACCAGACTTCATATGCATTATTAGACTTCTGTTTATTAGCACTCTCTGCAGTTTGTTTTATTAGCTTTTGTTGTTAAGATTCATGTAATAAACACTTTGATATACTTCTTACTTCCAATGCTATATATTTTTTTCCTTTTTTGTCATTGCATTGCTTTCCTCTGTACTGTTCGGATATAATAACCTAAAAGATTACCTCACTAGGGGAGGACAAATTATTATATAGATAGAAAACATGGGTGGAAGAATGAATAAAGCTAATATGTATTGTTGAGTTTCTATGGTCAGACAGTGCTGAGGATAATCCATTGTTTGTAGTTCCTGGGATTGTAATTGTAAAATTAAAAAAAGACAGTTTAGGGGTAATTGTTTTTATGAAATGTTATGATTGAAGCTGGGAAGGATTTATGTTATATGAATCCTGATGTATTTTTGAATGTATGGACCATGGAATTTGTCAAGTATGTGTACAAGGGAAGCTCTTGTGACTGTTATGAATTTTAACCTGTGAAGTATACAAATAAATGAAGAAAAAGCACCCAAACCATGGGAAATAATAGTCCATTCTTGCTATCAAAGTTTGTTATTGAGAGGTACAAATAAACTTTCATCCTAGAGGAAACAGTGCCCTTCTTCAGAAAATATATGGGATGAAGAGATTACCACAAAGGTAACTAGCTTCTCTCTATTGGGAAGATATGCTGATGTTCCCAAAAAGTTTAGATCAGTTTAACTGGCAGCCCAGAAAGAGGAATAACGATCATGTGGGATGGGGATACATCTAAATAGTTTACCCTATAAAAAATTATATAAAAGCATTTGAGAGGTTCCCTGTATTTATAGCAAGGAAAGAGAAACTATATCAAGAAAGAGTTGATAGGGCCTTGCTTCTCCCGTTCATGGCTGCAGACACACAGAATATAATTTGAAAATGACTGATTTTATGGAAAATACTGCAAATATGCTGTGCATGTAGTCCAACCTTGATGATGGATAATTGCTCAGAGGGATTAGAAATCACTTGCACAGTTATGTTATTGTATCTTGGAGATATATATATATATATATATATATATATATATATATATATATATATACATACATATACATATATATGGGTTACCTTCATTTGACTGACAAACATTTGACTCGGACCAAATGACTGAAACTTCATTTCCCTGACAGTTCATTCAGGGCAGCCCATGCTATTGGACTGCAGACTGCGAGTCCCGGAACATCACGCACACGCAGCATTTCCAATACTTGGACTGCTGGTGAACCAGTCTGGAGCATGCGCACAGAATCCAGACTGTCTCCACCAGCAGTCCGGACTACAACATGTGCATCTACATTTACCCAGCAGTCTATGCAGTAATTCTAACTGCATGGACTGGAAGGGGATTTGACTGCAACGACCACAGGATGGGTGGTCTCATGGGACAGCTAGAACGAGCCTTAGGTTCTCTCGCAGAATAACAGCTCCTCAGGCGCAGCAATGATGGTGCAGGATACAACAAACAATGAAGCATCAGATGTGTGTGAAATGCCCCAGTCACTACATGGTGGTGGGTAGAGAATAAGGCTTGAACCCTGTACCTTGGGCCCAAATGGCAAGAGCCTGAATTCCCTACCCCGCACCATTTGTAAAAAAAAATCAGATTTTTGCCTCATATTTGTTCTGTTCCTCATAAAATCTGTTCCTCATAAAATCTGTGGTTTCTGTATTTTTGTTTCTCAATGCAGCCAGTTGTGCAGTGGTGCAGTGATACCATTGTTGCCTAACAGCTACAGGTTGTTTGGTTTGATTCTTGGCTGGGGTGCCTTCTATGTGGAGTCTGCATGTCTCTCCTGTGTTTGTGTGGGTTTGCTCTGGTGTCCTCTCATCTTATAAAGACATGTCTGGAGTGTTTCTTCCTCTGCCAAAAATTGCCTTTTGTTCCAAGTCAGACTTCCCTGGTTAACAAATGTTAAATAAATAAAAATTGAAAGCACTGGAATTTCAGACTTCATATTCTTCAGAAAGCACATGGTAACGCAAAACCTATTATTATAGGAAGTTTATAAGTTTATAAGATGGATATTTGAAATTTGTCCCTATTTTTGGGACTGTATTCCCTCATTATTGGCTTCGTCCAGGTTTTTTGTGCCAAGGCTGAGAGCTATGGTGATAACTGAACTCACTGAATATGTTTGGGGGTTGTATTCCCCCATTATTGGCTTTGTTCAGGTGTTTTGTGCTAAGATGTTGACAGCTATGGTGAGAACTGAATTCACTGAATGTAGCCATTTAAGGTTCAGTCTTCCTCTTTCATAAAATAGATGATTGATTTGGAACAGTGGTATGTTGCTGTGACTGTTTTGCATTTTATTCTAGCAACTTTCCAAAATTATACAAGCAATGTTTAAAATGTGCCCCTGTTTTTTGGTCTTTTGCCACCCCCCCCCAAATTTTGGCTTTTTCCAGATTTATTGTGCTGCAAAGTTCAGAGATACAGCTGAGTGTCAAGTAGATTTTACAAAAAGCTGAGAGCTGCATGGGAACAAAAGTTTAGTGATGCTTATGCTGAGTCAGCTTGCATTGTTAATAGCACAACCAGTAGTGTACTTGCTTTTGATGCAGAAGGCTGTGGGTTCTACTCCCGCAGTAGGTAGATGCATTGCTGATACTGTACTATGTTGTAAAGGGGGTGGATGCTGCAGTCCTTTTTGGTGAAGATACCTAGTAACTCTGAACCTGTTATCAGTTTGCCATCCATTCCCTATTGCAATTATTAGATGACTTTTACTTCTTCAGAGATTGTGCATATTTACTGATATTTTGATCATGTTTCCCCCATGAAACAAGTAGATAGTTGTTGTCAGGCTTATCATTTTTTAATGAAACATAGGCAATTTATTCTTCAAGGGTAACAGACACTTTATTTGTAGATGAAACAATGACATATAATGTTGTTTGCTAGCAGCAACCTCTTCATTAGTTACAGCTTTCTTTAATGTGGAATTATTTAGATGACTTTTACTTTTTCAAAGATTGTGCATATTTACTGATACTGGTGGACTGTAGAAGTTTGAGTAGACTTTTATGATAGAAATGTTCTGAATTGGGCAGTTTTGTCGTTATTGGTGCATGCATTTTTTTCATTGTTTACTGGAAAAAAATTTGAATTGGGCAGTTTTGTAATTATTGGTGCATGCATTTTGTTTCATTGTTTCTGGAAAAATGTTCAAAACAAATTTAAAATGCCCTCTACAGCTGTACTATATTGTACAAGGAATATAATTTAATAAAATCAGAAAGGTGTATCAAAGACCACGTGTATTTTTCATGTGCAAGGGGCCTATGATTTGAAAACAGCCCAAAGTTAATCTTTATCTGTCACTGGCAAACTGTATTTTCTTTGAATGTGGGTTTCAATGCTGTTTCAATGAATGTGAGTTTCAAGGGCAGAGAAGTTTTAATGCTAAGTCTGTTTTCATTGTGAGATTGCATTGCTTTGTTTAGCAGATGTCTTAGTGTTTGTGCTGTAAAATGCAAAATAAAACTTTCAAATGAAGTCCAAATCATCGTAGAAGTAAAGCAGTATTCACATTAGTGTTTATGATAAATGGGATGAAATAGCCAAGTAATGGTTCATTGGAATAGCTGAAGGGGGAAAGCTCCATTCGACCACGATTTTGTGAGGGGGAAGGACGGCAAACTCAAAGACAGCCCTGGCTGAACTATACCTCTCAACTGTCCAGATTTTCACAGAATGAATAGATTTTTGCTTCTTATTTTTGGTTTGTTCCTCATAAAATGTGTGGTTTTCTGGCAAATAGTTTAGAAATTAAGTCACTAAATAATGGCAGACACTGAATTTCAGACTTCATAACCTTCAGAAAAATGCATGCTAAAGCAAGACCTGTTATTTTATCAACTGTCTTAGTTTATACAACAATTTTTTGTACTGTTTATAAGTATATTTGGCCTTGTCCAGATTTTCTGCATTAACAGGTTGAGAGGTATGTGCAAATAAATTGCTTTAAAGAATTAGGCATATCCAAACCTCTGAACTGTCCCCAGTTTTGGCTCAAAATGTTGCTCTTCCCCTAATAATCCCACCGCCAAATGGCAATTTTGGAAGAAAACGTGGAGGGTTTACAGTTAAGAAATAACTGTAATAATCAGAGTTATAGATTACTTTTCTTTCAGAAATGCATGCAGATTCTTTTATTTTGTCAGCTGCTCATGTTAGCAGTACTAATATTAAAAAGGTGTCCCTTCTTTGACAGGTTCCCAGCTGCATTGTGTGGCTATTTTATATTTTTGCATCACATTTTGGTCAATTTTTCATAAAATTGTGTTTTTTTGGCAAAGTAGTAGCAAATCATTTAAAGACTGAAGTTAGAAAATAATGACTGACATTTGTGTTTCAGATTTCATACCCTTCGGGAAATTCATACTAATGCAAGACCTACTACTCTATTACCTTTCTAAGTTTATAAGAGCAACATTTAAAATTATCCTTATCTTTGGGCCTTGTCCCACTTCTATGTATGGCTTTGTCCAGATTTCTTGCTCTGAGGTTGAGAGGTATGACAAATGTGTCAGGGCCATCACAGTCAGCCAGAGACATTTCAAATTGTGACATACTTTTGCACCTCACTGCCTCATGTAGTGTGACTCTGGATGTGTCCAAGCAAGGCAAGGAGCAGTTATTCAGTGTAAATGTGCAGAGTATCCCCCCATCCAAGGTAGACACAAGTACTACTTTTATTCTGCCCTTGATTTTGCAGAATGTTTGGGTTTGTCATATTTTTATACTGTTGATTTATGTTTATTATTACTCAGAAAGTGCCTGTTGCTCTGTGTTTAAGTAGCAATACTTTAATGACCATCAGGTAAGCTTGTCTGACATCGTAAGATGCAAGTAAGCTTTAATAAGCATACTGTGAAAGAATTGCTAACATTGAAAGCCTCTCTGTTGTTGCCATGTAGAGAATACTTAACTAGATAATGTATAAGCCTTGGATATTGAAATGCATATGACAGTATTTGTAATAAAGGACAGGATTACATTATTTTAAGAAGCTCATTGCACTTGTTGGAGACTTCCAGTCATCTCTGCAGGCTTTACCCATAAACTAAACAGAATGCCAATCGTGTGGTCCATAACCTGTACAGTAATCCTTTAAGCAATGTATCTTGAGCTTGTTTCTTGTTTGCTTTTCATTTTATACTTTGATCATGTTTTCCCCATGAAACTAGTAGATAGTTGTCAGGCAGCTGTTTTTTTATTTTTGGATAAGAAACATTTTTACAAGTGGGGGCATCACAGAGATTTCTACTTTCAGTGTGTTACTTGGTACTTTAATAAAGCTGAATATAAATTAGAATTAGAACTGCAGTGCAAGAAGTGGTTTGAGTTGAGTGCTGCTTGTTTTTCTTATACTTGATTTTGACTGGCATTCCAGTAATGTATTTAAAAAGTAATTTATTTTTTCATGCCCTCACAACCTTTTTGTTTCCATCTAGATATTAAGTAAGCTGTCATGCAGCCAATGCATTGAAATATTTTTATTCTTCTACACTTCATTTTGTCTTGATTGGACTCTCATAATGACGGTTTTGCACCCAGGGCAGCGTATTTAGTTAGTTTTTGTTGTTTTGAGCATAGCCCCTCCCCATACTAGTTGGTCACACCCCTTCCCATTGGCCCCACCCATTCAGCTGTCTCCTGCAGCCCCCCTTTGATATTTGAAGTCACCAGCCAGCACTGAGTTCATTTGACTGACAATTAGTACTGGCAGTGTGTAGAGCACTGTAAGGCAAGTAAAAGGAATGTGTCCTTTTCCCCACTGTAGTGCGACCCTGGAGTTAATATATATAGTGAGGGGGGGTGTCATTGATAATAAACTTTCATTTGACCCCCATATACAGCAAAATATAAAGAAAACTCATCAAAACTGGGACTCTTATATAGAAACAAACATTTCTTTACTGCAGCAACCAAAACTACCCTTGCAAAAATATTTTTACTTCCCTCCCTTCTTTATGGTGTCCTTATCTTAACTAACTTACAAAATTCTACCCTAAGCAAGTTGGAACAGTGCTACAACAAAGTTGCAAAGTTTGCCACAAACCCTAAATATCAGACACACCACTGTAAACGACTCTTAGAATTAAACTGGCTTGAACTCCCTGACCAACTTGCCTTTATTCAGCTATCCACCTTACACATCCTTAGTTTCAAGCCTACTGCCTGCCCTGCACTAACCAATCTAGTCACACCTTACACAACAAATCGATCCCTACTATCAGAAGACAAAAATCTCTTAGCTATCTTAAAACCCACAAGAAAACCTGGTCACTGTCTGTATTCATACTCTGTCTCTATACTTTGGAATTCACTACCTCTAGCTACCAGGTATATGCCTGGGCTAACCCATTTCAAAGCCTCTTTAAAAAAATCATCTGAAAAATACATGGCTCTGCTCCTGCATAAAGCCTGCCTAATACCCAAGTCTTCCTCTTTATGTCACATTTCAATCCCTCACAGACTGCAAGATCCTAAGGCTGTTCTAAATCCTTCTCTATTTCTATACCATATCTTTAAGCTACTACTCAGGCTTTATTGCTTCTATTCTTCTTAACTCTCTCTCACTATCTGTCTGCGTCACTAACTTACTGGCTGCTATTTTCCTAACTGAAACTAACATTCTATTTTGCATGTACTATTACAGTCAGTGTCACACATTGCACTACCTACGTACTACTTTTTTGGACACTGTCTACATCATGTATGGTGAGAGTGATTATTATTGTCTGTGGTGTTTTAACTGCATAGAATTGTCTAGATGTACAGTAATATATTGCAACATCTTGTAGCAGTTTGTTCTTTCAACTTATTTTTTGTATAGTATTGCTAATGTAATATTTATTGTATTGGATTATACTGTATTTGTATTGTACTGTATGTGGAGCTTTTCTCCAAGGGCCTCTGCTGAAAACGAGTTTTGTAGATCCAGTCAGACCACCCCAGTATTAGAACAATTAATGCCAACTCCAGAGTGCTACATCAGTAAAAGTATTCTTACAAGCATGGTGTAGTACCTGTACTTTTTGCCTTTCTGGGATCTGGCATAACAATTCCTATTATTGCATTACCAGATAATGAGCACCAGGCTAGAAGTGCAATTACACTGTCACTGCTTAGGAAAGAGGGATAAAGGCTGTTCCTGACTCTGAAGCGGATACACCAAGACCCACTCATTGTTTTCCCCTTACTGATCAGTTACTTGAGAGCAGCTGTGATTTTTCACCAAGAACAGGGTGCTGGCAGAAATTGGGCTACTGTTGGTCGAAGGAGGAGAAGAGGGGGGAGGCATGCTTGAAGGCAGGTAAAGGCTAGGACTGTGGTAGTGAGGGTAGGAACTTTGAATGTTGGCAGTATGACTGGTATAGGGAGAGAGCTAGCTGATATGATGGACAGAAGGAAGGTTGGTATATTGTGTCTGCAAGAGACCAGATGGAAGGGGAGCAAGGCTAGGTGTATCGGAGGTGGGTTCAAATTGTTTTATCATGCTGTGGATGGAAGGAGAAATTGCATAGGGGTGATCCTGAAGGAGGAGTATGCTAAGAGTGTTTTGGAGGTGAAAAGAGTGTCGGATAGAGTGATGTTTATGAAGCTGGAAATTGATGGTGTAATGATGAATGTTAGTGCATATACCCTGCAAGATGGGTGTGCGATGGATTAGAAAGAAACATTTTGGAGTCAGTTGGATGAAGTGGTGATGACTGTACCCTAACTGTTTCTTACTAAATTGGTACACCTTGTTTGCTGTAGCATAGACTAGATCCAGGCCTGCTGAATCTAGCTTTGCTTGTATAACTTGAGCACTAATCCAGACATTCTTTAAAGTATTCAGTTGTATTTATTACTGCTTGGTAGTAACTTGATTAAAGTGTAGCTATCATTCTAAGTCTTTTGGATTAAGCACTTGGGCTCAGACCAGTTGTTTTACATTAGGAAGGTTTGTGGCCTGCACTGTGGTGGCAGGACAGGTAGCTTACATCCTTCTAAGTTGGAAACTGCTGATTGAGGGCTCAATGTCTGTTATTCTAAAAGTGTATTAGTTCTGGTTTAAGCACTTGGGCTTCAGGCCAGTTATTTTACATTAAGAAGGTTCGTGGTCTACACTCTTGTGGGAGGAGAGGCTGGAATCTGCCCTTCTGAGCTGGGAATTTCTGGTTAAAGGCTTATAGTGCCTGCATATTTGAACTGTTTCTTACTGAAACTGGTACATCTTGTTTGCTGTAGCATAGACTAGATCCAGGCCTGCTGAATCTAGCTTTGTTTGTATGCTTGTTTGCTTGTTATTTCCCTGAAATGCTAATTCCACCTAAAACGCGGCTTTTCAGCGCTTCTGTGGATCCCTAGTGACATCTGCATTGCTTACTGTACTTATTTCCTTGTTTCACTTGAAAGAAAGTTACTGTTTGTCATTTTTGCATTTAAGTTACCTGTAACACATTGCATTTAAGTTACCTGGCACTTGCTCACTAAAGCAATTATATAAGTCAGCACTAAAAAATTAAAAGCACTACACCCACACAAACTCCCATTGAGTACCTTGTTCCCATTGGCCCTTTTTTTCAATTATAAAGGAATTCCCAATACTATTCTAGCATGTCCAAAGGTCAGTTGTCAATCTCCTCTCCGGTCCAGCTGGTGAATCTGGGAATCTTGAGGCAATGTTACAACTGCCTCATGTACACAGACAACCCTCTCCTCCTCCCAACAAATTGCAACACATGTGAGAGATGCAACCATATAGCCAAACTGGAGGCTAAGCTCTCTCAACTCAGTACTGGCGAAACCTGTCAGGAGGAGAAGGAAACCACACTCACTACAATTCCAGTCTCACATAGACCTACCACAACAGCAAAGCAAACACATAAACACACAAAAACATACTCGGTGGCTCTAAATAAAAATCTGCCTAAGCAGCAGAGACCTCCAAAGCATACACCCAAGCAACCACTACCCCAAAACAAAACACGTGCAACACATAGCTCACAAAGCCAGTGTGCCGAACAGTCACAGCCCTTAAGGCTAAACAACACACCTGATACACTTGTAATAGGTGACTCTAGCATCAGGCACACTGACGTCCCGCTCACCAGGCTGAACAAGGAGAAGGTCACGGTGAGCTGCCTGTTGGGCGCTAGGATCTGCCACATAACACAAGCACTCAGGTCACTCAAAGGCAAGTACAAATATGACTCAGTCATTGTCCATGCTGGTGTGAATGACCTGAGATGTACCTCCCTGGACTACATGAAAACAGACATAGAGGAGCTCTCTGAGCATGTGGCCCAGGCCGGTATGACCCTGACCTTGAGTAGCATCTTACCCTCACCAAGAATGATGCCACAATATGAAGACAAGATGATCAATTTCAACAATTGGCTTAACTACTGGTGTCATTCAAAGGGGATCCAATGCCTGTCAGCCTGGGATGACATGCTCGACAAGCCACGATGCTTCGCTAGGGACGGCTTGCACCTGTCACCCCTGGGCTTTCGGATATTGGCAAAGGCTCTTGCTACCCCCATAGTGCCTTTTTTAGGCAAGGCTCAAAAGACAAACCCACCTCCATAGGTATCACAAGGGATAAGAAACTAAGAGTAATGCTACTCAACGCCAGAAGTCTAAACCTCAAGATGCATGCACTCGAAACTCTCCTTAGCATGGAGAACATTGATATCTGTGCAGTAACAGTACCCCAGCACTACCAGGTTATACCTCATACCATGCTTTCACCCCAAAAGTTGGACCGAACCAGAAAAGGAGGGGGAGTATCAATATTCATCAAAGATACCCACACCTCCAGGTTGGTGGCACAGCACGAAGCATCAGAGACTATCCATGTGCAACTAACAGTGGGTAAAACTGCCCTCCAGTTTATAGCCTGCTACAGACCACCCTCCCAAACCCAGGAACCCCACTTGACCTTCCTGGGAACACTGGAAAATACGAAGGTCTCTCCAAACGCCATTATATTGGGCGACTTCAACTACCCAAACATAGACTGGGAGCATTACTCTAGCTCCAACACCCTAGCTCAAAGGTTCCTAGAATTTATAAACTCAAATGCTATGGAACAACTTGTTACCACTCCCACAAGAGGGGAAAACATACTGGACCTGATCATCACCAACATGGGGACTCTATGCTCCAGACCAGAAGTGTATCACTCACTGGTAAGATCAGACCATAAACTAATCTCACTGGATATTCACATCCCGACCCCACCCCTTGCCCAGAAAACCACAGTGAAAAACTTCTCTAAAGCAAATTTCACACTCCTCAAAACCGAGGTGGAATCCTTCAAAGCCCCCGGGCCTGTGGAAAATATGGCCCAGACCACAGAATCCTTTATAAACGCATTCTATGAACACCTTCAGGAATGCATGGATCATGCAATCCCAAATAAAACCAAGACCCGATCCTCCAAAGACAGACGTCCTGTCTGATGGACCCCAGCCATAAACAAACTATACAATAGAAGGAGGAAGCTGCTACATGATAGAGCAAAATCCCAAAAAGGGAAGGCATCTCTGATCAGTGTTAGCAAAAAACTACGGGCACTCATAAAATTGTCTAAGGCCAGCTTTCAGAGAAAAATTGCACAGAACACTAAGGATAATCACAAGGCTTTCTTTAGTTATGTTAGGAACCTGGGTGGGAATTCGCAGATATGCTCTAAATTAGTCCAAAATGACAAAAAATACACCGAACCCACAGACATTGCCAACATCCTAGCTGACAGGTTCAGCGCAAACTCCCCCCCCCCCTCCCCACCAAAAGGGCAAATTTCTATCCCAGCAGAGTGCTGCCCCCCTGACATCTCAGATGCTCAGGTAAGAGCCACCCTCTCCAAAGCAAAAAACACAGCATCAATGGGACCAGACGGTGTCCCAGGCTGCGTCCTACATGAACTCCAAGAAGAGCTAAACCCAAACATAAAACTACTGTTCAATCTCAGCCTTACCATAGGATATGTACCCAAAGAGTGGTGTACAGCAACAGTGGTCCCTCTCCACAAAGGTGGTACCTCAATGGATCCTGGAAACTATTGCCCCATAAGCCTGACTAGCTTGGTCTGCAAAGCTAT
The DNA here is from genome assembly GCF_019279795.1 of Protopterus annectens. Classification (NCBI taxonomy): domain Eukaryota; kingdom Metazoa; phylum Chordata; order Ceratodontiformes; family Protopteridae; genus Protopterus; species Protopterus annectens. The sequence goes on from NC_056728.1 coordinate 1,345,335,641, forward strand.
GGAAAGGATCATCATGGACCTCATAAAAAAAGATATTGGGGACGTACAGACACTGGATCCTACCCAGTTCGGCTTTGTTAAGGGCAGATCCTGCCTCTTAAACCTTGTCAATTTCTTTTTAACAGTCACCAAGGCCATTGATGAGGGGGAGGTGGTCCACACAGCCTACCTGGACCTCGCAAAAGCCTTCGATACAATACCCCACTCTGGCATATAGATAAGCTCACCAGCTTAAATATAAACCCCTATGTCACTAGATGGGTTGCAAACTGGCTCAAGGACAGAACCCACATGGTTAGAATTGCTGGAGCCATGTCAGACTCCAAACCAGTTACAAGTGGCGTCCCACAAGGCTCAGTCCTGGGACCTCTCCTGTTCCATATATATTTCTCAGAGGTACAGGCCAACACGGAAGGACTGCGGCTGACCAAGTTTGCAGATGACTGCAAACTGGGCTCTATAATCGACTCTCCAGCCGACACAAGCATCCTCCAAAAGGGCCTCATAGAAACAGACAACTGGTGCCAGAGCCATGGCCTCAAGCTAAACACCAAAAAGTGTATAGTCATCCCCTTTGGCAAAAACAAATTGCCCACAAATTGCCACATAGGTGGTAATCCATTAAGTATGGAAGAAGTAATTAGGGACCTGGGGACCACCTAATCATGAAGGGATTCACATCTAGATCAGGGGAGGTCATCGTGCCTCTTTACTCATCCCTCATCAGGCCCATAATTGAGTACAATGCCCCTTTTGGGATGTACCTTACCAGACACCTGCAGCAACTGGAAAGACCCCAAAAGTACCTCATCAAGAGGATCAAAGGGCTCAAACAGATGCCATATGCTGCCCGGTTAAAGAAACTCCAGCTCTACTCAGTGGCATACCGCCTGCTCAGAGGCGATCTGTGCCTGACGTATAAAGCCATGTCCAACCCGAATTAATGGACATGCTGCACCTCAGAAAATCCAAATCTCATCGAGCTACGCGCTCGAGAGACTTGAACCTCAGCACTGAAATAAATAGGACATGCTGGAGGGACAGATTCATAACCCAGAGGCTCCCTTCACTCTGGAATAAAATCCCAGTCCAGGTTAGGCAGAGTCCCTCATTGACTCTCTTCAAGAGGAATCTTGATGAGTGGATGGGAGATCGTAGGTTTACCCCGGGTATCACTTCTGTGTCATTGTTAGACAGAGGCACAGTATACTAACCTCGAAAAAGGGCATAGCAAACTTAATTTAAAATGGGTGGCGAAAGCCAAACACACTCTCGCTAGGCTTATAAATGCCCTAGGGCAGATAGCCTAGTATGAACCTATGAACCTATCAGCGAATGCAAAAACCACAGATATACTTCTGAAAACCTGTTCTTGAAAAAATTCTGTATCAGCACCGGTGGCTGATTTATCCGCTGAAAGTATGTTTTCTGTGCGGGCAATAACTGCAACAGCCTCTCAATTGCTGGAAATAGGCTGAGCCATCTGGTTTTGCTGTGGTATACCAACTGCTGATAGTTAACATCAACAAATTCACAGAAATCTTTTAGAGCCTCCGTGCGAACAGTATACACAGAAAAATAGTTGAACAACTTCAGCACAATTGCTTCAACATCAACTGCCATTAAATCTGCACCATGTCTAATACAGTTGCGAAGAACATGGGCTGGACATCTAAGGCCCACCAATGGCTTCTTAAGACTTGTTTTCAACTGTGAAAAAACATTCTTGCCTTCTTTCCTGTTGATGCCCCCAAAGTTCACATTTGCATTGTCTTCTACAAACACAAAGCATTTTGACAATAGACTGCATTTCTCAAGGGTTTCCAGCAGGTAATTACATACCGTTTCAGAAGCTTCATTTGTCATGTTGTCCAGTGCAAGTAATCTAGTCTGAGTTCCACCAGCTTTCCAATTAAAATACTGAATGATTATTGGGAATAATTTCTCTACACCATGGTTACTGGCATCTGTTGCAATTTCAAAGCAGTTAATGCCATTTAATGACTTTACTTCTTCCATAACAGTGTGAGGACCAATGACATTGTTTATAATTGCCTCAGTTTTTGTCCTGGCACATGTAATACTTTTAGCAGTTTCGGAGTTAACAAACAGCCTACGCATTAGGTCAGCAGTACAATCCATAGATTTATATGACTGATGATGAGCGACAGTGTGAAACGCTAATGTTGCTTTGGCAGCACGTGTCTTGAAAGATTCTGTTGAATGTTTCGGTTGAAAAAAATGACGTGATTTTTGTAGATGAAGCAGACATCTTTACCGTGTTTCTGTGTTTTCTGCTGGTAACATGTCATTCTAAATCAGTGGTTCCCTTGTTTGCAATGGACATGTAATAATCACAAACCAAGCACTATGCTTCGTTTTTGGTGCGTCCTTCACCAAAGCACAGATACTTCATTTTCATGTGGTCCGAGAATTTCCATTTCCTCTTGTTAGTGTTACTGCTGGACGACATTCTTAGATAAAAGACACCAATAAAAAGATACAACAGGACTGTTACAGAATTATAAACTGTTAGACATAGAATCTCTGACCCTCTCTGGAAACTGTGCAGTGAAGGAGATTTAATGCAATATTTTCTCCCAGCCAATCAAAGTCATGCTGTTTGGTGTACATTTCTAAAGCTTTAGTCAGCTTTCTTGTGCTAAGAGGTTGAAAACTGTGGTCAATATCCTGGCAAACAAATGCTAATAAATAAAGTATAACAGAAAGCTTTAAACAATATAAATTAGAGCTTATATATAAATTATATTTACTCTATCTTCCAATTCTAATTGATAAGGTACTAAATACTGTAGAAAAAGTTTAAAAATTAACAATGGTTCATGGCAAAGGTTATGGTGAGTTCTGCCCATGTCTGGCCATTACATCTGGTTATTTGGGCTACATAGTCCTGACCAAACCTTTGCATGGTTAAGTAAATCTCATCATAACCCACATCCCTTCCATAATGGCCTTACACCTGTCAGAATACTTTCTAAACAACACTGTGGCTGTGTTTCTATCTTTCATTGCAGGGTTTATTCAAGCTTCCTTCTAGAAAGGATGTGCTTCCTTTTGTGCTCTGGCTCACAACACAATCATGCACCACATACATATCTTATCTGTTTATTTAAGGATATCTCACTGTACTGCTCAAAACTATTTATTTTAACGTGACTGTAAGGTGCATTATAACATTTTATATTAGTTGCATTAATAAAATCTTCCACAAATACATAACAACAATTTATACTGTAGTACGACTTTATAAACTATGCTCAGTGAAATCATTCATAGCTACCAACTCCCATTTTTCCAAAAGTGGAACAATGCTTCATTGCATCTCAAAATATGGAGCAAAACACAACATGTGAAACAACTGCTAAAATATTTAGCTAGAAGGCTTGCTGTATAATACATCTCAAGTATACCTCATTACGAGGAACCTTCCTCATTTTTAGTTTTAAAATGTCTGACATTATGACCTGGGCTCTTAAAAGAGTAAGTTGCACAATAATAAATAGCTGGATTTGAAATGATGTTTTTAATAGAATTTATGTAAAGGAAGACTGAAAACAACTTAAATGAGTGGAAGAGTAGTTACAAAATAATGAGAATCTAACTGCAGACTTTAATACGAACAACTACAGCAGTACAACACAGATGCAACTTCAGTGGTATAAAACAAGCAGAAACCTGTCAGCACCAATGCTGAAATTTACATGAAATGAAAAGCAAATATTTACAAGCAATTATTTGCAACACAAATTCTTGCAGATTTGCTACAAATAGAAACTCAAATTATTTACAGCTCATGCTATGGTAGGCTTGTGTTAAACAGAGAGGTGGGACACAGATATGGTATAAAGTACATTAAAAGAACACTTTTACACAAAAGCAGGCCAGGGTCAGGATGCTAAGCCCAGGTAAAATACACTTTGCAGTATGTAGTATAAACCTTGAACTTCAACAATGCATAGTATTTACCTGATTCACACATGTGGTAGCCACTTTTTGGTGTAGCATCTCTCTCTCAGGTAGTCAATACAGAATGCAAAAAAAAAAAAAAGACAACCCCCAGGATTCAGCAAGCTCTGCACGGCATGCAGGAATAGTGCAGGGGCGGATGGAGGTAATATGGCCGCCAAGAGATCCAGGAACAAGGTCCCAGGACGTACACAAGCTCTCCTGAACTATTCCTGCATGGACACAGCTCATGTATGCTAATGACCCCATTTGCAGGTGAAAACCATGCAAATGAGGTGAATTAGTGATCCAGGAAGTTGGCAGCCATCTGTTTAGGATTAGTGTAACCTGCAGAAATGCACTCAGTAACCGAGTACATTTCTGCAAACTACAAAACGGAGCCATGACAGCTCCAAATAAACAGTGTATATAATGTGGAAAGCATGCCAGTGGCCAAATATATGGCCATTGGCATGGAAAACAGTTTCAAAATAACAAAAAATAACTTTTATTTATTTTTTGGCTGATTTCAGACATTTAAGCGTAGGGCAGCGGCACGCAAACAGGATCGGTCTGAAAATAAAACTAAAACCTTGAAAAAAGCTTTTTCTGCAAAATCATAATATTGCCATTATAGTCAATGGCAGGCAGAAGACAAGAAGGCCAGTGAATAGCGGTTGCTAAGGGGGAAGGCTTAGTGTCAGACTTGTAACTAGGCATTAGCAAGCAATTCTATGCAAAAGAGGGGAATGATACTGAATCACAGATTTTCCGTCATGACTAGCCTGCACCCAACCATGTAGGCGCAGGAAAACCATGGTGCAAGCCTAAGAGCTAGCTGACATCATAGAGGGGTGTGCCAGGCATACTGTAAGCTTACTGGAGCTCTGTGGTTTGGGTTTGCCCTTAGCTTAGCAGAGCTAAGGAAGGGGGTGTGTCTGAAGCTCCCAAGCTCACTTTACATTGCCTAAACGGGTGTGTGCACTGCACACCGGGGTTTAAACAAAAAAAAATTAAACCAGAAAATAGCAGCTCTGTTCACATGTGAGCACTGGGTTTGCATGGCTCGCCTTGGGCTTAAACAGGAAGGCAATGGGAAGGGAAAACAGCAGTAGGAAACTAATCAAGGAGAATTAGCATAGCTGGCAGGTGAAATGTATCAGAATTGCTTAGCTGGCAGGTGAAATGTATCAGAATCAGCCAATTACACAGGCAGCAGCCCAGCACAGCCCTGCACACTACTATAAACTATGCAAACACCTTTCCCTCTGATTTTTTCCACAAACTCTATACCACCGGTGTACATAAACAGGGAAATTTTACCTAACAAAAGCAACAAAATGATAGGGGCTGCATTCACTCTCATAAATCAATATATGGAAGAGGCTGAGGGTGGTGAGGATGACAATGCTGATGACCAACCCACAGTGAGGAGAAGGAGAAGAGTGTACAGACCCAGGATAACCTACCAGGGGCTAAATGAGCTGGAGATAGTGGAGCACTATAGGGTGGACAGTGACCTTCTACAGCAAATTGTTGAGCTGTGCCGGCCACGCCGTACAAACAAAACCAACAGAGAGGAACTCATCCCAATGGATACCAAGGTATGTGTTGGCTTAAGAATACTAGCCACAGGTACCTTTCAAAGGCCAACTGGGGATATCATGGGAATCTCACAGGCATCAGCATCCAGGGTACTCCACCAGTATCTGGATGCCATGTCAGCACATGCTGGTGAGCACATATATTTCTTCAACACTCCTGAGGCGTTGACCAGCAATATGCATCTCTTCCGCCAAATAGCAGAATACCCTGAGGTAGTGGGTGCTATAGACTGCACGCAGATACACATCAAAGCATCACCCAGTGAGCGGGATAGAGTCTACATAAACTGCAAGGGCTTCCCCACCATCAACTGCCAGGTCATGTGCGATGCCCAGGGTATTATAATGAATGTGTGTGCTGGCAGCCCTGGAAGCTATCATGACTCCCACATCTGGCATATGATGCAGTTGTACCAGAGATTTGCCAGTGGGGACATCCTGTATGGCCACCTAGTGGGGGATGCTGGTTACGCACTGGAGCCGTGGCTGATGACACCTAACAGAAATGCACACACACCCGAACAAGAACTCCATAATGAGGCACACGCACAGACAAGAATCATAATGGAGCATGTGTTTGGGATGCTGAAGTCATGGTTCCGGTGTCTGGCCATATCCGGAGAAGCCTTGTGGTACTCACCAGCTACATGTACCCAAATTGTCATTGTATGTGCCATGCTACACAATATGATCTGGCGGGAACAGCTGCAGCAGGAACAGCATGGGTCAGGGCCACACAACCCCCTGCCATTGCCAAGGCCTGCACAGGCACAGAGTGACTCGGAGGAGGAACAACCTGAGCCTGCCCCAGTAGGCAGAAGGAGACATGTCCAGTATGCCCAGGCCTTGGAAAAGAAGCAATGCATAGCACATACACTGACATGGTAGGAACCCAGGGAATGACACCTCACTCTGACTTGCACATACAGTAAAAAGGATGCCAAACATGACACTACTTGTGCTTAACTATGTATAGGGAGTGTACTATGTGCACCATCCTCAATACTGGCACAGCCACAAGGTAAGTCACGCTCACTATCAGTTGCTGAATGTAGTAGTATGTTCTGCTACCTGTATCTATGGTATGGATGTCAGCATGTTAGGGAATCGGGTGGCTGAATGAGATGCCAGCAGATAGTAGCCCTGTAAGCTCCTTGGCATGTGTTATAACTGCATAATGCTGTAGTGTGATGTACTACATAGGTAGGAGTTCTAATCCCAGACATGGCAACTGTGAAACTCTGTGTGTGTGTTTGTCTGTGTAGGGATCAATGCTTTTGAGGCCATTCACAGTCACTACACTTTCCATTGCCCTACTTTGGCAAGGCTGCTGATGTCATTCACCTTGAAATACACCTTTGGGGAAGAAGTAACCCTATAAGCTTCGTGGCACATACAATAAATGCAGTACACTGTAGTAACAATACATACCTAGGTAGGGGTTTGAATCTCAGCACTGTCAAGTGTGTGTGTGTGTGTGTTTGTCATCAGTATCTTGTGTGGAGGTAGCTGTGATTGTGTAATAACAGGACTCCTTGTGGGGCGGGTTTTGCAAATTTCTTATATGGAGGCCCTATTATATGTCACAATGTCCACCTTACAAGGACAACAGATGTCAAACAGCAGAGAGGCTGGTGTAGACAATCCATACCCCTAGATGTGACATTATGGACTGAGGAGCAATATAGGCAACCACTGTATTACCCAGAGAACACTCTCCACCCATGTCTTATACACAAACACACTTGGCTAGGCAACAACAACTATGTTGGTAGTTTCCTGCATATTGCCCACAGATAGTAACCATGGTGTGATTGCAGTGGACTACAGAGGACATGGCACCTTGTTCCATCCCTACAATAGGAAAGTCATTGCTTACAGTGGTCCTTTGCTATGTTCCCCACTGGACGCCTGCAACAACTGTAGAGTCAGCAAATGTAACCCACAAAGGAAATACCATGCCTTATATACATGCCCTGTATGGACAGATGCCACTAACACCAGTGAATACCTGTATCATGCTTGCAGTATAGATGCAGGATCACCTAGAGGTTCATTGCCAGTTCCCACCACATGAGGTCAGGAGTGCCACATCAGATGATAACAATCTGTCCACACAACATGCCTCAGACACCCCAGTTACACTTCCACATGTCACAGAACATGCATGTGGGACATGTGCACATCTCAGACACTGTCCATATTATGCAATATAGAACACATACATTTCAAGCATTGCACAGCACTGGCCACCCACAATAGTGACCCAGATGAGTGGATGGTGAATACAGTACCCACCTGTGTGGGCCAATCCAGGGACTACACCCTTGAGCCACACTGCAGACCATTGTCATGTGGCCTGATGCCAAGGTGTACCCTTTGCCTAGCTTTGTACAGCCTTCTGGCACAGTCAACCAATACACACCTGTGAAGCAATGAACCCATACATGTCAGTACTGGCAAACGTGTGTGTGTGTGTGTGTGTGTGTGTGTGTGTGTGTGTGTGTGTGTGTGTGTGTGTGTGTGTGGAGAGTAATGATTTGGAAGCCATTCACACTCACTACACCTCCCATTGCCCATATATTTGCCTGATAACCTCTGTGGTGCATGTGATACCTGCATAATACTGTAATGTAGCAAACTAGTTAGTTAGGAATTCTAATCCTGACCCTGCCAACTGTGATAATGTGTGTGAGTCCCTGAGAGAGTGTATCTGTGTCATCCTTGACACCTGCTTTTGTGGACAGGCACATGTACTACACCTAACTTATCCCTCCTTTATCACTGTTGCTGACGTGACTCACCTTCAAATATACCTTTGGACAGCTCTCCACAATGTAAGCTCTGTGGCGCATGTAATAACTGCATAAAAATGTAATAGGAATGCATAGTCAGGCAGGGGTTTGAAACCCTGTACTGGTAAGTGTGTGACACAGACATGCTTAGCTCTTACTCTCCTACCCCCTTCCTTACTTACTTTGTCTCTGTCTCACTCCCTCTCTGGGTGGATGTGGAAAAGTGCACCTGCTTTGCTTAGGCAGCAGCTTGTGTTTTGTAAGTGATGCTCATGATCAGCTGATGGCCTCTGCACGAATTGCAGTCCCCCACTAGCTGATTGCATGTGGAACAGCTGTGTTAACATTCTCATAGCCAATTGCATGGAAACACACTCCTATAACTAGGAACATCATGTGGGTGTTGGCCCTTTTCATTCACTGTGAGCAGGACTTCATGTCAGTGTTTGGCAAACAGCATCCCAGACGGTAGTGGGATATACCTCTTACAACATACACTGTGGAGACAGGCCAACAAACAGGAGGGGGATGTTCCAGTAATGCGTACAGAATGTAAGTCTTGCCCTTCTACATTTGAAGTAATGTTGGTTTAACAGGTTTTGTGTGGATATGGCTGGTCTACATGATTTAATACCTGTCATGACAGGGTTATGTGGTTGAGGAAACTCACCTGTAGGGCTATTTGCACACTGGCCAGCGTTTAGAGTTTTACATGTGTTGTATTACTCACAGATGACCTATCATTAGAAATGCAGTAGCATAGTCTGAGGATTGAAGTCAGTACATGGTGACAGCTATGAGAGTTACTGACTTCATATCCCTTAGAAGACATATGTCACAACAAACACTGTTACACCAGTAAATGTATGAGTTCATCACAGCAACATGTCAATATTGGCCCTGTGTTTGTACCTCCAGCCACAACTCTGTCAAACTTTATACATATGTCATGCAGTAAGAGGTGCATATGTTCAGTATACCATTCTTTATTGACATCATACCTGATAACAAGCCAGTGAGATATCAGACTGCTAGACATGTTATGTATAGTAGGGCTTATATTTGAGGACAAAACTTTGACATTCTGTTGTAGTGTGTACATTAGTGAGGTCTGTGTACTTATGGTAATTGTTGACAGAGTGTGTATTGCAAATATGTACCTTGGCCTGTGTACGGACTGTGGGTAAGAGTGCTTAATACAACAGTACTATTAAGGGAATGCAACACTACATTACCATATGATACCAGAGTAAACACAAACAGTCCAGGAGTTAGACCTTTATTGCCAGGCTGTTACACTTTTATTTACATACAACCTATATGAGACTCTTCCTGCCATATTGTCTGGTTTATTCAGTACATCCCATACACAATATAGGTTTTATACCGGCAATTAACTTTCTACTACTTTTAGATTTATTTCTTATGACAATACATGCAAGAGTATTACTAACCTGCCTCGTGATGCAGCCTCTGCAGCCTACAGGCATGGGCTTCCTGATTCACAGCCCACTCTGCTGCAGCTGTCAAAGACATAAGAGGAATATTTAGCCATACCTATCCATAATATACATGAGCTAGGCAATTATTAAACAGTTAGTAGAAGGAGTACTTACACACTGCTTGGACATCACCCTGCCTATCTTCTTGGATCCACTGTTTTGGGTCAGCACAGTGATGCCTGACCTGCTCACCAGTTTGAGGGATGCCAGTGGCACTGGTGAGGTCACGGGCGAAATGGACACAGGCTTCCGCTTTATATTGGGAATGCTGGTACTGGCCCTGCAGCAGTCTCTCTTCATGGTCTTTTACCAGGAGTCCTGCCATGACCTTGGACTCCTGGATGCCCCAGCACTGCGTTCGGAAGCTCGATCCTTCTCCAACACCAGCCATAGTGCCTACAGGAGGAAGCTGCAACCAGTTATGAGATGTATTCTTGCCTGTGGGGTTTAAATAGGGCATATTTCCCACACTTTGCCGTAATTGGACGGTTTTGAAAATGCTAAGCTATGGGCAAACCTGCTTACCTAAAGTTGGTATTGCATAAAGGGGTATACCAATGGGCAAATCGATTTATCTGGGCTACACATTGCTTACACCTAGTAAGCAGAGGTGTGCAATGCTTAGCGTTGCTTATTTTTAAATGTGCACACTATTTGCTGTTTGGCATTGATTTATCACTCATTACATATTATATATTTGTTTAGTATCCGTGATTCATGTCTACGTACACTGTATGGGGTACTTGTGTTTAATGGGGGATTTCACCACTTTATTACAATGATACCTCACATCTGGACTTAATGCAGTACTCCAGGTCACATATATATGTTATGTATAGGTTATACAACATAAAACTGTTTATAGATTCTTTTCACATGTTAATTGTGATTTTGCTATACTGAGGATCTGTTTGGGAATACCTCAATTTTATGTACAGCTGTGATAGCTTACTGGTTAACTACTGTAACTATAGAGTATAGAGTCCTGGGTTCAAGACCTGCAAGGCCTGTTTATTTTGTTGCTGGGCAGAGCAGGGGCTGTTGGATACAGAGTGATTAAGGCACTTTTAAGCAGTTATAAGAGGGTTTGTGTGGGTTTGCGTGATGGTAAGCAATACTAACTTCTGGTTAAATATGATTACAGAGAGTTAGTTTCAAAATTGCTTAACCTGTGTGCACATTGCTTACCCCCACGCAAACAGGATTAAACTCACTTGCTACTGCTTAAAAGTGCTTACTCCCGCTTACCCCCACACTAATTTAGAAAGAAATGAAACACGGGTCTTGGAAAAGTGGTAGATTTGGACACTCTATAAATATTTTACACTATTTGCTGTATACCATGGATTTATCATTCATTACACATTATAACTTTGTTTAGTGTTCCTGATTCATGTGTACATATACTGTATGGGGTACTTGTGTTTATCTGTGGATTTTATCACAGTATTACAATGACACCTCACATCTGCACTTAATGCAGTACTCCAGTTCACAAATATATGTTATTTAGTAGGTTATACAGCAAACAAATGTTCATAAATTGCTTTCACATGGAAAATGGAATTTACTATAGTGAGGATCGAACCAGGAATGATGCTCACAAAGCGAACGCTCTGACCACTACACTATTGCAGTACTGCTTCAACTGAATGTATCTTGCTATTTATCTTCTTGTGCTATTTAAGCTGCAGCATGCGTAACTAAGCAATGGGCAAACCTGCGCATCTACGGTTAAATTTAATCTGATAAAAAAAATTCCTAGTGTTATTTTCTCTAGGAAGGGACAGATTACACTTATTGCTGTGGATTTCTGTGTGCATCTGCACATTTGGCAGACATCTTAGCAACCTCCCCGTACCTCTCAACCTCTTCATGCAAAATATCTGGACAAAGCTTGACAAAATGAGGTACAACTAGGGACATATTTTAAATATTGCTCTTATAAACTTAAGTAAGTTGCTAGAGTAACAGGATTTGTTTTAATATAAATTTTCTGAAGGATTTGGTGTCTGAAACTCAAATGAATGCCATTATTTAACAACTTCAATCCTGAGATCATCCCAGTGATTTGCCAGGACAAATGGGGTACAGGCCAAATGTAGGAGCAAAAAATCTGGACATTCGGCGAATATCTGTACAGTTGAGAGGCATGCAACCCCCTATGAGCATCCTCGCTCATTGCAATTGCCAAATGGCAATTCTTGAGTGCAGGGGAATGTGTATTGTGATAGCTCTGCTCTCAGACACACCCCCTGCACTCGTCCACACTCCATGTCCATTTAGGAGCAGAGGCAGTGCGCCTTCATTACTATGCATGGCGTGCTGCCGTGCTGCTCTTAAACAGTCATTTCAATGCAGGAATAAGCTATTCCTGCATGGAACCTTACTGTATCCCGGCATGCATTTACATTACTGTATTGCTTTCCCATATACATTAGCGAAAGTTCAGCACTTGTACTCACCCCATTTCACTACACTCAAATGCACAGCAGTCTTGCAGAAGCAGAATTATAACAGTAAATAGCAGGATCACTCATTTCACTTACAAACAGCCCCACATACCCATTACCTTACCTAAAGTAGGTGATTTGGCCTTGCCAGCATCAGTAATGTTTTCATTACTGTATTGAATTGATGAGTACAAATAGTGTTTGCACTGTGTCTGGTTTCATGCAAATACACATTAGTCCTGCAAAGCCAGTATTATTACACCAAGGCTACAGTGCCAAACATTTCATCCACAAATAGCCATCCTATCAATTGCCGTCCTAAAGTATCTGCTTTGACCCTGCCAGGATTAAAACAAAAATAGCAATGATTCCATTAATTTACTCTGTTGCACAGAAACAGTAGTCACAGGCTTGTATGACAGATGACTTTAGCCAAATACACATTAATCTTGCAAAGCCACAATTACAATAGTAAACAGCAAGGCCAGTCAACTCATTTCATTCACAAATACCCCCCATTACCTAACTAAAGTAGCTGTTTTTACCCTGTCAAGATGAAAGTAGAAATAATAGTAACAGCTGGGTTGCATACTTGCATTACTTTCATTTTGTTGACAGAAACATTAGTCACAGCTTGTGTGTGCCAGCCAAATACACATTTCATTTTATTTATTTTACTTTTGTTTACCTGGGTTTCTGCAACTGGTTTTAGTCAGAAAAAAAAACTTTTCAGCATAGGTCCATGGGGAAGAGCTCCAACATATTAAAAAACATTTTAACAAACATTCAGTATATACATGAACAGGTATGAAATAACAAATTAAGAATTACTCAAACGTTCTAATTATTTTACAGCCATCTTAAAGTATGGATAGAAAAGTATCAGAGTTTTGGAAAGCTGGAATTACAACAACAGTAAACAGTAGGGCCACTTGTTTCACACATAGCTCCAATATCCACTGCCTACCCCATCCACAGTATCTGATTTGATCTTGCAGTATTAAAAACAAAAATAACAACAAATAAACAATACTTAGAGTTCAGAGTTTGTGGCCGATCTTACTTTACTCAAATGTACATCACTCTTGCAAAACAAGCCAGAACTGCAGTCATTCCATTTGCAAGTAGGCATGCCCCCATCCCAAATGCCTGCCCAGAGAATCTGCTTTAAGCCTACAAGGTTTAAACTAATGAAAATAAAAGACCACAGTTACATTACTGTACTTATTTCACATCACATAGCCAGGAACTTCCATGTGATCTTACTTCAGTTCACATATACACACTTTACACATGCAAGAGTAGAGTTTGTTTCAACAACAAAACATTGACAAACCATTCTAATGTATCTTGACTAACCCTGCAAAAAGATATTAAGTTGAAAAAAAAATATGTCATCTACAAACAGCCCCCCAGAGCACACTGCATAGCTAGTATCTCTTTGACACCTGCCAGGATATTATATTTACAAAAAAAAAAGAAAGTCATCAACAGCCCCCAAAATACACCAACCACTAGCATCTGGTTGACCCTGCTAGTATATTATGTTTAAAAAAGAAAATCATCATCAGTCCCCAAAACACACTGCCTCCCGATATCTGGTTAACCCTGCCAGGATATATTCAAAACATAAAGCATACCTCTCAACTGTATAGATTTGTGGCTCATATTTTAGGTCTGTTTTTCATAAAGTTCTGGTTTTCTGGCAAACCACTGGCAAATGATTAAAGATTAAAGTCAGAAAATAATGTCAGACATTTGAGTTTCAGATTTCATAATCTTCAGAAAATTTATATTAATGCAAGAGCTGTTATTATATCAAATTTTTTAAGTTTGCAAGAGCAATATTTAAAAAGTGTTCCTACTTTTGGACCATTTTCCCTCCATTATTTATGGCTTTGTCCAGATTTCTTGCTGTAAGAGGTTAAGAGGTATAAAATAAAGTAATCAACAGCCCACAAAAATACACAGACCACAAAAATCTGGTTGGCCCTGCCAGTGTATTAAAAAAAGAAAATCAACAGTCTCCAAAACATTGCCTCCCTAGCATCTGGTTAACCCTGCCAGGTTATAATACACATAGAAAAAAAAGTCATCAATGGCCCTTAAAACACACATAGTATTAGTATCTGGTTGGCCCTGCCAGGAAAAAAAAAGTACTTACCTTGAACACTAATACAGCAGTCAACCCCTGTTTTTCCACTGTTTCACTCTCTCCCTCACAATAAGGTAAGTAAGGGGGGGGGATGTTGGCATAATGGTCAAGGTGTTTACCTTACAGACACAAGGTGCAGGGTTTGATTCTCACTTGGGGTAATTAGCTAGGCTTAAAATAGCCCATAAGGGCAGTTAGCCTAGTACTAAACTATGAACCTATAATGCGAGAGTAACAGGACTAATCAGCAGCCATGTCACGTATACAGATTACGTGACAGACTGCTGATTTCACAGTCCTGTCAGGTAGCTGTTTTTTATGGTTAAACCACAATGACTTCTGGGCATCTGCAATCCACTCTTCTCAATCCGGACTGTTTTTAAAACAGTTCGGAGAAAAAAAAAAGATGTATATATTTTTTATTATTAGTGAAGCGGAACTTTAGCGTGCATGTGAGCTGCCCCGAGTTCTGCATAAAAATGCATTACTTTATTTTACACAGTAGTAGCAGTTCGAACTTCACTTCATATTTTGGTGCTATATTAACAAAATATTTTCGTATGATCTGGTATACATTACATAACGAAGGCTAAGACTGTTTTCATACAAAGCCAAATTATCATTCATGATTTTTTTGATTCATGAGTCAATACAACTATTTTTCATTCACACAATTGTGTTAAGAGCTATGGGGGGTTGTAATACATTCATCTAACAGGGTTGATTATTCCTTTAGATACTTATCTCAGTAGTTGGTGATTGGGACAATGTATATGTGATTTTGGTGCCTTTTATAAGGAATAGTCACTGAAATAATATTATACATAACTTCCAGGGCTTTGCATTTAAAGAATTTTAGTATGTTTTTTGGGGTCATTTTACATGAATACCCAAAAAACAATGCAGCTGAGATGGAGAAATCAAAAAGTTTAATACCAAGAGTTAATCCAAAAACAGTAAAGTTGAATAATCCCTCAGGCCAACAAAACAGGATTTCGTCCCGCCAAATCAATTGGAACATCATCAGATGCAATCATAAAAAAATGAACACTCCTTAAAATACAAAATAGGCCAATAATATTTCAAAAATCAGACACACCTCCCACAAAGCACCAATAGTAGCATTGTAATATACACACCCCTAAAATGCACTTCCTATCTAAAATACAAACAAAAAAATATATAAAAAGTACAGTATATAATTATTCAATAAATATTTAGTAAACACATCATTAAAATCCTATCTTAAATTTGCTTTTAATGTTAGCACACGTAATAAAGACGCTGCCTTGTTTAATTTTAAACAAATTTTTGAGCACACTAAGAGTCATAAAGGTATTGGTTACATGATGAAATATGGTGCCTGCATTTATTGTAAATATATAGTAGAGGTTAGTCAAGTTAAAATTAATGGGCTGGCTATTTCAATTTATGGAAAGCCAGGATGTAACTCCACAAAATTGGTTTATTGTGCAGTTTTTCAGTCTTGCCCATGTTTTTAAGTAGGCAAGACTGAACAAAAGTTGAAGAGTAGAATTGGGGATCATTTATCAGATATACAGGCTGGTAAAATGACTAATGCCTTAGCTAGACACATTAATCTTTATAATTATCATGCTTTTAAATGTATTGTGCTAGAAACATTAAATATATCAGGAAGAGGTGGAGCATGGCTGCTGCTGCTGCTGGAAAAAACAGAACTTTCCTGGCAGTTGCGGTTGGGAGCCCAGTCCTGGCCAGGTTAAATGAAGCAGAGTCTTTATTATGTGTGTTAAAATTAAAAGCAAATTTAATATAGGATTTTAATGATTTGTTTACTAAATATTTATTGAATAATTATTTACTGTACTTTTTATATATTTTTTGTTTGTATTTTAGATATGAAGTGCATTTTAGGGGTGTGTATATTACGATGCTACTATTGGTGCTGTGTGAGAGGTGTGTCTGATTTTTGAAATATGATTGGCCTATTTTGTATTTTAAGGAGTATTAATTTTTTATGATTGTAGCTGATGAGGTTCCGGTTAATTTGGGGGAGGGGGTGAAATCCTGTTTTGTTGGCCTGAGGGATTATTCAACTTTACTGTTTTTGGATTAACTTTTGATATTAAACTTTTTGATTTCCCCATCTCAGGTGCATCGTTATTTGGGTATTTCATTGGTCTGGAGTTTCTTTTGTGGTTTTGTCATTTTGCATGAATGTTAATGCTTGCTTGCTTTGCTTTATGGATGTCTCTGTTAATATATATTAATGTTTGTTTATTGTAATTTTCAGCCTAAAGGGAATATCATTTGTTAAGGTACCTATTTAGGTTTACTGTCCCAAAAGAGTCAAATTTCATAGGTGCTGCTGATAATAACATTTTCTATGGGATCCATCCTATTTTGTGTTTTAGGATTGGAATTAATAACAAGGGAGGTTTGAACAAACATCAACAATCTTTCAGTGACCCACTATATATTTTTTATAATGGATTTAATGACCATTTTGGAGGGACTTTCAGCAGACAAGGATGACATCCAGGTTTTTGGAGGAGATGCCAACTCAGGTGCCATATTGAATAAGGAATCCAAGTCAGAGAACCAATGTGTTGATATATTTGACAAGCTTTTTAAAAGCATGAAAAATCCTAGATCCCCTGTCTAGCACCTGAACTTGTTTAAGGCATACTTATCAAAGGGCATTTTTCCAAGGGGCTTGTGAATTTGCATCAAACCACTGGTGGGCTAGGCTGACAACATTTTATAGACAGCTTGGTCAGAAATACAACAAGCCACTTCTATGCAATTTGTAAAAATTTTACATGCATTTTATGAACGTAAAATAGAAGGTTGTGTGTCAGAAGTGACTGAGATGTGTGAACTGGCTAGACAGTTTGACGATCAGCAAATTTAAGTACTGATTTACTAGACCTTGAAAAGGAGCTTAAAGAAAGGAAGTTACGTAAATTTAATATAGATGTTAAAGATTATAATCAAGGGAAACCATTTGAACAAGCCAAAAGTGCTAAATTTTTTAAAGTAGACACCCATAATGTTGGTCAAAACAGAAAAAGGAAAAAAATCTATCCTTAAGAAATCCATCAGTGATACCTCTGGAGAGGACTCGTCCTCCTTTACAGATACTGAAACCGAGTCTCAACAAGTGTTACCAGCTTCTAAAAAGAGTTGTTCTTTTAAACATTCAGGTTTAGAAAAGAATATTAGTACTTCCCTTTTAAAGGTAGAAGGAGGAGAGGCTGAAGAAAAAACAGGTCAAGATGTAACTTTACAAACTCTGCTGCATCTTTTGAATCCCAGGTAGTGAATCCAAACAATGTACACAATATTTCATCTGTGGTTTTGTCAGATATTGAACATCAGGTGTTGAATAAAGGTTTCACTTTTATTCCTGGCTATATGGTGTCTGAAGATACTTTCGTGGATGACTTGAATTTTTTTTATAGATTATTAAATCGTAGACTGTAGTTTGATAATAATGATAATCATGAATCAATGGTCTCTTCTTTACCAACTTTTAGATTTCAAAGATCCACATTTGTTATGAAAAAGCATGTTGATATTTTTCAAAAATGTGTGCTTAAAGATTTACATTTTGATACACATTTAGAACGTTTTCTCCTAAAAATTTGATTTCATCAGAGCTTCATATTTTAGAAAACTTAAGGAACAATAAAAACAATGTAATCATTAATACTGATTAAAGGTGGGACCATAGTAGTCATGGACTGGTATATGTATTTAGCTGAAGCTGAAAGACAACTGAAAGATGGTCTGTTTTACATAGCCATGACCATTGATCTTACATCCAAATTTAAGTGTGAAATTGATGAATTTTTACAGTTGGCAGTAAGTGAAGGGATTATTAGTGAAAAAACCTCATATCATTTGAGGGTCAAGGATCCATTACCACAATATTTGTTCCTACTTCCAAAAATTCATAAGAATGCCACACAGCCACCAGGGAGACCGATTGTTTCTGGTAATGGTTCTCTCACAGAACCATTATCTGAATTTTTGACAATATATTTGAAGCCATTATTAAAAGGTGTGAGGGCCCATATACAGGACACTACAGAGTTTCTCAGTATTGTATCAGACATACAATTGAACCCAGGGTGGACTATGTGCACCCTTGATGTTACATCGTTATATACAAGTATTCCTCATTGGGCTGGTCTTACTGCATTGGAATACTGATTAAGGGAAATTCCATTATATAGTGCAGGCTTCAACACCTTTCTCCTTTGTTTGACTGAACACATCTTAACAAAGGATCTGTTTTATTTAAATGGCAGTTGTTATTTACAACTTAAAGGTACAGCCATGGGTGCTTCATCCACACCAATTTATGCCAACCTTTTCATGTGATAGCTGGAACAAATAATTATATGTGATGGTAGCCACAATCTATTTCTGGATGAAACAGACATTTGGAGGAGATTTTTGGATGACTGCTGGATGGTTTGGAAATCAGGTGTCATGTATTTACAAGAATTTGTTCCGTATCTCAATGAAAATAAGTGGAGTATTCGGTTTACAGTAAACCATGATATAGAGTGTATTTCATTTCTTGATGTTGTTATAAAAAGACAACAAGATGGCCCTTTAGCCCCATCTGTATACCATAAACCTTTTCACTCCAATACTCTACTGCATGCCTCCAGCTGTCATCCAAAACATATCATCCAGAATATCCCTAAATCTCAATATATGAGGATTTGTAGAATCTGTTCTACAAATGAGGATTTTCAATTTCAGGACAAGGAATTAACATGTAGGTTCTGTGACCAACAGCGAGGTAAAGAAGTTACATAGAAATGATTTGTTAAGATACCATACTAATGAAAGGACCTTGGATAAAATTATCAGGTTCACGAGTTATGGACGAAACATCTCTTGTTTCATGGATTTGGTGCAGCAACATTGGGATATCTTATTAGCTGATGAATGGTTGAATGATCTCTTGAATGCCAAATGTCATTTTTCCTTCAGGAGAGGTAAAACATTGGGTGGCTACTTCAATCATTATAAACGTAGAATGCCATTCATAAATATTATTCGGGGTACGTTGGATGGCACCAAACTTGTTGGATGGTTTCCCTGCAGTCACTGTTCATTCTGTAGACACATATTTCAAACCAAAGAATTCACTACCAGAAATACACCCCGTATATTTTACATTAATACAATTGCAAATTGTAGTACGGATTGGGTAGTGTACCTAGCTGTATGCACGTGTTCAGCATTTTATATAGGTCAAACTTTGAGTCCCATCAGATTACGTATATCTGAACATCTTAGTAATATTAGGAATAAATGCTCCACCAATGCATTATATAAGCACACCATCAAACATTCATCTGCCCATTTCCATTTTATTCTTATTGATAGGGTATGTGGCAGCAGGAACATTAAAGCTGGTTGACACAATATTTTAAACAAAAAAGAAAAAGCCTGGATTGTGAGACTGGGTGGTCTTTTTCCACCTGGTTTAAATGACCACTTATGAATAATGTGTTGATTTGTGATTGATTGATTTGTAAATGTTGTTCTACATTTCCTTATATATATGGGGTTTGGTATTGCAGTCTGTGTTATACATTGAAAAAGGCTTTGAGCTGAAACCGATCTGTTGACTGTAGTTTGACTTTTATTAAAGTCATTTATTCCTCTCACAATAGTGCTGGCCTGGTTTGTTTCACACTTTGCTTTTTCATTTGGGCCTTTGCACTTGCCATACCCGATAATCTCTGTTGTTGCATTCTATGGCACCCAGTACTTCAGGAAAATGAGTGATGTTATAAAAGTCACACACAGTTGTGGCTGTCTCCTCTGGTATGCTAGAAGAACACATATGCTCTATTGCTGAAACTGTTCAGTATTTAAGAGGCAGAGGCAAGAGAAATATTAAACATGACCCCTATGGGTCTGTGGAAAATCCATGTAGATATGATGGGAAGAGCTATGCAAACTTTGCTCTCCATGGTGATAAGAAGGCCAAGCATGCATGTAGATTCCATAGGTAGGTGATATATTTCAACCAAGCTCCATGCAATGTCCCAGTTGACACTGAACTGATCAACAGTCTCTTCGTCTGTAAAGTTATTGAATGCCACTAGCTGTTTGTGCCATTTTCATTGCTGTAGGAAGCTTTCACACACATACAAGTGAGAAATGTTAATGCTAATCACTTGTAAATGCTATGTCATTAGTACTGCAGTAATTTTAAGCACATTTGCTTTCTAGAGCTCTGATATTTTGGGTGTGTTTGCCCTCTTATAGTCTGGTGCACATTGTTGTACAATGCCCCCCCCCCCCCAGTCCTGTGAGGCATGACTATTTTCAAATTGTGTACATCTGCATGGCATTATGCCTCCCCACTTTTATTTTCATTTCATTATGTAGTCATTTGCATATATTCTCAATATCTTTTGCTCACTGTATGTTCTTTGCAGCTTCTCTGTATCATTTTTTGTCTTTCCTAAGTTCCATTGTAAGATCCTCAATTAGGAAAACATGTTTACTTTCATTAAATTTCATACCCTTACTCCTAACTTGTTAATGTGTCTGTTAACATGAGTTGTTTTATTACTACATTTTTACTATTTGAATTGTATTGGTTGTGTAATTTGCTTATTTTATTTGTTCTTTGCTTCTTTGGATTTCTTCTTCCCTAGAAGGACATTTTAGTTGAGGAGCTTTGGGTATAATAAAGCTATTTCTGCTTGGTGAGCCATTAGTAGTTATTATTAGTAGCAGCAGCAGTCGTAGTATTACGTTTGTATTCATTTAGCTCTGGTTTATGTTGCAGAACACTTAAGAATGAAGTTTGTAATATGTAAACAAAGTCAGTGTTTTTGTTTCCTTTTAATAGTTGCTTATTTTCTCTAACAGTGACCACTGCAAACATACTACCCATGTTACTGTACCATGGATACTTTAGAAAGGGAGCTAAACATAATATAATATAGCTTATGGCCATGCATTGAGCTGTATCAGTGTTGCCCAAAAAATGTTAGCCATCACCAGTGGTTTATATTACTGGTTTAGTTCACAAATATGAGCCATACAGGAGTATCTAATCTCAAACATTAAAGAATCAAGAAAGCAACAAAATCAATAAAATATACCAACTAGAAGTCTAAGGAAGTAATTCTGTTGTACAGAATGTTTAGATTCTACTGGCACACTAAAACACCTCCAACATTGTCTGTTGATGAGCCCTACAAATTCTGTTCCTATTTCCACATTTCCAAGGACCTAACAGTGTGAAACTATTAAAAAAAGAGAATTTTTTAAACACAAATTCAGTTTTGGAAGGAACCATTTGAGTATAAGAAAATGAACAAGAAAAATTATACTTTCATTAGAGTTTTTCAGTGAGCGTTTGCTTTATAATGGGTGCCCTATCAGAATTTCAAGCGTCTTCAATGTAGGGCCAGAAACTCAGAAAAAGTAAATATGATCTTCTGAACATAAAAGTGAAGTGTAACGCTTGCTGTAAAGCCAGGAAAGAAAATTGTATGGGAGCATGGCTCACCACCACCACACCCCACTACCTACATATACTAACTTTGAGATCTCTTGTCCTCAGATCAGAAGGAATATTTTGGAGTTAATATACATTTCCTACTAATTGCCTTTAAATTCTCTCTGTTCTAAGGGCCACACTTATATGCAACTGGAATCCTTTCTAATGGGTGTAGATTGGTTCATTACACATCACTATGTTAAAGATGTTTAATTCATGATAGAATCAACGGCTGAAATTCTATCAAGTGACAATTCTAAATTTTTGTTGTGTGGAGTATGCTAAGTGCCTTTTTTATATATTCAAGTGAATTTTTGTAGTCACCACCTTTCAATAGTTTAAACACATGTTCCAGTACATAAAAAGAAACATATTTTTCATCTGACTTCAGAATGTGCTAAGGTGTTTATTATTAATGCTCCTCGCATAAAGTTTTGTTTCCTGTCTAGGGCTCATTTCGCTATGCCCACATAAAACATTTTACTAGAAGAAGATATTTTTGGTAGAAATGAAAAACTTTTTGTTTTAAACTAAAATGTTGAAATAAAATATGCATCTGGAAGCCTTGTATCTCAATCTCTAATAGAAAATTCTGCATGAAAGCTATCAGCATTTAAGTATTTGGCTGATAAATATCTCATAGGGGTCTACTTCATTTGCCCTAACGTCCGATTGACCGACACCCATTTGCCTGTGACCATTTGACTGAAATTTCATTTGACCGACACTTCATTTGACCGACAAGTATTACTGGCAAGAAAATGGGATATGCACCCTTCCCCACTGTAGTGCGACCCTAGAGTTAGAATATATAGTTAGGGGGGGTGTGGGGGGCATATTTCATATTATATATTATATATGGGGAAGGGGGCATATCCCATTTTCTTGCCAATAATACTTGTCGGTCAAATGAAGTGTCAGTCAAATGATATTTCGGTCAAATTAAATTTTGGTCATTTGATCTAGGGCAAATGGGTGTCGGTCAATCGGAAGTTAGGGTAAATGAAGTAGATCCCTCATAGACAATATTAGTAGTACATGAATATATGCCATAGACTTAGTAGTGGGCAAGGAATGGGTCCTCTTAAAATCAATGAGATATTTATTGTTCTAGGCTCATGAGATATTTAGCGTTCTAGCCTCATGAGATATTTAAGTGTTGTAGACTCATGAGATATTATTGTTCTAGCCTCATGAGATATTTAGTGCTCTAGGCTCATGAGATATTTAGTGTTCTTGCCTCATGTGATACTTAGAGCTCTAGAGTCAGATAACATACATTGCAGCATACTCAAAGAATGTGAAGTCATTTACTGAATCTCTTGTGTGTCTTTCGAATGCCTCTGTAATGATACCAGTGATTCCTACAACTGAAAAGAGCAGTTGTTGCCCTGGCATGGAAACAGTCACTAGGAAAGTGTCCAAGAAGGATAAACAAATAGGTCCACCAATTACACATAGTATAGATGTGAGCTCGTACAGGAGAAAATGAGAAGTAGAAATTTATGAGATGTAACTCAATATGCTTTAATAAATGTTATACCTATTGTAACAAATCAACTTGCCTTTCTAGGTCACATCCATGACTCATAGGCTGCAAGGCTAATGGTTAATATAATCTTATTAGATATTACTAAAGTTTCACTACAATGTACTACAGACTTTTCACAGATAAACTGGGATATATTTCAAAGAACAGATAGATGGATGAATATATATATAGCAATGTTTACTTGATAGAACAGTGAGTATTAGATTTAGTGAAGACTATCTGTAAATCATGGAAATTATATAGAGGGGACCGGAAGGGTCAAAATGTGGGGTTATATTATTTTCACAACTTTGATTCTGATATCCTAAAAAGCAACTTACTTATGTTGAAATATGTTAATTATATTGCAGCTACTACCACAGTACCATCCAATATCAAAACAGCAGATTTTTCAAAAATGTTCTGAAAAGTAAAGATTATGTTTTATATAACTGATTTACCATTGCAATGGAAATTCAAAGTTGCCCAGATACATACAGACTGCTACCTTTCAATTTCACATATATTTGTGGGGAATTAGATTTTCTGTTAGCTGATTGAAAATATGATTAATAAACACAGTTCACTGAAGGCAGTATTAACCATTAACCCCCTTTGATCAGTAATCTATAGTATTGATTATATTAAAGCCAGAGGTTCAGGGGCATAACTCCCTAAACACTGGTTTAAGTGACTTTCCCTTCATTAAAAATGAATTTCATAACTTTCAGTTCTTTGTATTGAAACTTAAAATGCTTAATATATATTCATCCATATCTAGTTGCCTGCCTCTTATGTTAATCTGACCATATATCTCATCTCCTCTCTACTTTCACTGGCTTGTGTGAGTAATCACAAAATCATCATTTTTGAAATCCCTCCCCTTCAACTATTTAAATTTATTGGCCATCCTACTGTATTCCATAGTACCAGAATACAAAAGTGACCACCCCTTTCAATCCATCTTGCTGTTTTAAAAATAGTAACTCTCCACTAAACCTTAACTTTTTAAACAGATAAAACTTAAGTTACCTACTTTCACATCTAACTTCTCTAGTGCACACTGCAGTGTGCATTTTTTTTCATCTTACCTTTAAGCATCCCTGTGACTAGCACTTGATCTAATACCTGCTGGAAAGCACTAGGAAGCCTTAAACTGATACAAGCACTCAACTCTCCTTGTTAATAAGGATAAATTAATAGTAGGCACTAAACAGCCTATAATTGCAAAGTACCTTGCTAAGGTAAGGGAAAACAGCTCCTGGACTTTACAAAATAAAAAAAAAAAAAAGCACCAAACCAGGCATGTCCAAGGGTCAGCTTCCGGTGATTTCTCCTGTCCACCTGGTGAATCTGGGCATACTGGGGCAATGCAGCAATTGCCTCATGTACACAGACAACCCTCTCCTCCTACCACCCAACGCTACAACCTGTGAGAGATGCACTTACATAGTCAAAATGGAAGCAAAGCTCTCTCCACCCAAGATTGTACTAGACAGTCAAGAGGAGAAGGTTAACACCCACACTACACCTCAAGCAACACATAGCCCTTCTAAACCCACACCACCAACACCCACATATAGCAACACTAAATCCACATATGCAGAGGCCCTTAACTGTAACCTGCCCAAGCAACAAGGACCTCTGAAGATGAAACGCAAACAAACACCAATCACAACCAATGTGTCACATAGTTCACAACACCAGTGTGCCACCCAGCAACAGCCCCTAAGGCAAGACAACGTACCTAACACTTTAGTCATAGGTGACTCTATAGTCCAGCACACTGATGTCCCACTCACCAGGTTGAACAAGGAGAAAATTACTGTCAGCTGCCTATCGGGTGCCAGGATCCACCACATAACGCATGCACTCAAGTCACTCCGCAACAAGTACAAATATGACTCTATCATTGTCCATGTTGGAGTGAATGACTTGAGACGTACCTCCCTGGACTACATGAAAAGAAACATGGAAGTGCTCTCGGATCATGTGGCCCAGGCAGGTATGACCCTAGCCCTGAGTAGCATCCTGCCTTCGCCCAGAATAATACCACAATATAAGGACAAAATGATTGACTTCAACAATTGGTTAAGCTTCTGGTGTCATTCAAAGGGGATCCAGTATCTGTCTGCCTGGGATGACATGATCGCCAGACCACAATGCTTTGCCAGAGATGGTCTGCACCTGTTGCCCCTGGGATTCAGGTTACTGGCTAAGGCTCTTGCCATCCCTATAGTGCCTTTTTTAGGCAAAGTTCAAAGGACAAAACCACCACCGTAACAGGTACAAGTATGCAAAATCTGAAGGTAATGCAACTCAATGCTAGAAGTCTAAACGTCAAAATGCACTCTCTCAAGGCACTCCTAAAAATGCAGAACATCGATATCTGTGCAGTAACTGAGACCTGGTTCAAGGCTCCAGAGAGCACCCCTGCAATACCAGGCTACAACTCTTACCACACTTTTCGGCCACCAAACCAGGACCGAAACACTAAAGCTGGAGGAGTGTCAATATTCACCAAGGATATTTACACCACCAGGCTAGTTGCCCAACACAATGCGCCTGAAATTCTCAAGGTGCAACTAACACTAGGTAAGACTGCAATCCAAATTGTAGCTTGCTACAGATCCCCCAACATACCCCAATATTCTCACTACACCTTTCTAAACATACTGGAAAATATTAAGATAGAACCAAGCACCCTAATACTGGGTGATTTTAACTACCCTGCCATTAACTGGGAAAACTACTCTTGTACCAACACCTTTGCCCAACGGTTCTTGGAATTCATAAATTCCAACGCCCTGGATCAACTAATTCATAGTCCCACCAGGGGCTCCAATATCCTAGATCTGGTTATTACCAACATGGAAAATCGATGCTCCACACCTATGGTCACCCCCTCGTTAGTCAGGTCTGACCATAAGCTAATCACCCTTAGCATCCACATCCCATCCCCACCCCCAGTAAGGAAACCTCCATAAAAAAACTTTTCCAAAGCCAACTTCATGCTACTCAAGTCAGAAGTGACAAACTTCATGACACCCATGCAGATGGGGACTGAAAGTTCAACTGCTGAATCCTACACTAAGGCACTGTACGAGCACATCTACTCATGCATGAATCGTGTCATCCCAAATAGAGCCAATATGCTCTCATCCAAAAAAAGGAAGCCAATCTGGTGGTCCCCTGCCATAAACAAACTTTACAACAAAAGGAAGAAACTGTTGCAGAAAAAAGGAAAATCCCAGGATGCAAAAAAACTCCCTTACCAGCCTCAGTAAGAAACTGAGATCCCTCATATAATCCTTCAAAGCTAGTTACGAAAATAAAATTGCCAAAGATTCCAAAGACAATCACAAGGCATTCTATAACTATGTCAAGAATCTAAATGGCAATGCTCAGATCTGCTCTGAGCTAAAACAGAATGGCATTAAATATACTGATCCCAAGGATATTGCCAATATCCTGTCAGATCAATTCAGTGCCAACTTCACCCCCCTCTCACCCCCTAAATGGCCCATCTCAATACCGGAAGATTGCCAAATTACGGTAATAATGGCCACACAGGTAGAAACCACACTCTCCAAAGCTAAGAATACAGCATCCATGGGACCAGATGACATCCTGGGCTGTGTACTACATGAACTACAATATGAACTGGCACCTCACCTAAGTGTCATGTTTAATCATAGCCTCACCTCAGGTTTCGTGCCCACTGAGTGGCACAGAGCTACAGTTATCCCACTCCACAAGGGGGGATCCACCTTGGATCCCGGAAACTACCGTCCCATCAGTCTGACAAGCCTTATCTGCAAGGCCATGGAGTGTATTATCATGGAACTTATAAACAAAGATATTGGCAACCTTCAAACACTGGACCCCACCCAGTTTGGGTTCGTGAAGGGCCGATCTTGTCTCCTGAACCTGACTGACTTCTTCAAATCAGTCTCCAGAGCCATGGACAAGGGTAAGGCAGTCCACACAGCCTATCTAGACCTTGCCAAGGCCTTTGACACCATCCCCCACTCTGGAATCATAGATAAACTTACTAAGCTGGGCATTAATCCCTACATCACCCAATGGGTTGCTAAGTGGCTTACTGATAGAACCCACACTGTAAAAGTAGCCGACTGCAAATCCAGCTCCAGACAAGTGACAAGTGCGCTCTTGTTTGGCATCTACTTCACTGAAGTACAGGCCAACACTAAGGGACTCTGGCTAACAAAGTTCGCAGATGACTGCAAACTGGGAGCCATTATTGAATCCCCAAATGATGTGGATACTCTACAAAAGGGCCTTACAGAAACAGATGCTTGGTGCCAGAGCCATGGGCTCAAGCTCAGTGCCAAGAAATGTTTAGTTATCCCCTTTGGGAAAAAACATGTACCCATGAATTACCATATAGGTGGCAGTACACTAAACACCGAAAGTGTGATAAGAGACTTAGGGACACAGGTGGACAGTGGTCTCACCTTCAATAACCACATCACCACAACAGTCAGGAAATCCTTCTATGTGGCACACCTCATCACTAAGGGCTTTTCATCCAGAAAAAAGGAGGTCATTATCCCACTGTATTCATCCCTCATTAGACCCATTATAGAATACAATGCCCCGTTTGATATGTACCTCTCAAGACATCTGCAACAACTGGAAAGGCTGCAGAAATACCTCACTAAAAGAATCACAGGCCTAAAGCAGATGCCCTACGCTGACCGCCTTAAAAAACTCCAGCTATACTCTGTCGCATATCGTCTACTCAGAGGCAATCTCTGCTTAACATACAAGGCCATGTCAAACCCAGAGCTGTTGGACATGCTACACTTAAAGAAATCCCAATCCCTCAGAGCCACACACTCCAGGGATCTAAACCTTGTCATCACAATAAACAAAACATGCTGGAGTGATAGGTTTCTGACCCAGAGACTCCCCAGACTCTGGAATAGATTGCCCATACATTTCAAGCAGAGTGCCTCTTTGGCCCTCTTCAAAAGGAACCTTGACGATTGGATGGGAGAAAGGAAATTCACCCTGAGGATCACGTCATTTGCCCTGCTAGACAGGGGTCCAGGGAATTAAATAGTGTGGGAAGAAATAGCCAGGGAATTATTATGGCTAGGCTTGTATAGACCCTAGGGCTGATAGCCTAGTACCAACCTATGAACCTATGAACCTATAATTTCATACAAAAATCCTTTTTAAGTATTTCAAATAATTTGTAGGGAGCTGGAGCAAATATTAGAAATGTCAAATGTAGCATTAGTGATACTTTATTGAACAAGGTACATGAAGAAAGAGATCTTAAGTTTCTGATGATTTATAATTTTTGAAGCATTCTGAAGAATTATGAAGTGAGCGACGTATGATAGAAAACACAAAAGCAAATTTGTCAATTTTCTTAAAAAGGAAAGTTATTAAGAACCAAAATACATCAATTATTTAGTCATTACTCAATGTATTAGTAAAACCTCTCATTAACATTGACAGAGCTGAACTCCTATATTTAAGAAAAAGAAGAAAATAAAAGAGGAAAGCTAGAAATGCATTACTGGAGTCTTTGACATCCTCAGATATATAGAGCATTGAATGAATTAGTGAAAAAGTATCAATTTTCTAACAGTGGTGCCTAGTAACTGGTGACTTCGGAGCAAGGGAGGGCTGCAGGAAGCAGCTGAGTGGGGGCAACCATAAAGACATGGGGCTATATTAAAGCAGGGCAGACTCTGATCATGGTTAAAACTGTATATAAAGAAGTGGTCACATACTACTGAGCATGCTAATTAGTCTCCCCATTTAGAATACTTGCCAGAGCTACTTTGAGAATGAAACGTAATTTCAGACATACAAAGTGGTTATAGACACTTTACTGGTGGTGTACACCTCAGATGTCTGAATGTGAGAAAAAAAAACAATAGTCGCAATAATGTAATTTATCTTGCTTTAGTCAGATACACATTACCCTTGCCAAGCTACTTCCATCCACAGCCTGCCTCAGTACCCACCAATTTAGCCACGTATGCATATTTCAGATGTCTGACTCTGACCAAATAAAAAATATTAATGGCCACAGTAATGTATTTTAGCTTGTTTTACTCAAACATAAACTAGCTCTGCCAAGCTATATCAAAGACTGCTTAAATATGACCAAGCAATAGTAGTCACTTTCATCTACAGACTGCCTCATTATTGACTGAATACACTTCAGATGCCTACTAGTGATCACATAAATTAATAAATAAACAAATAATGACCACAGTAATATATTTCAGCTCACACATGCATGTACATGCCTGTTACACCCCACTAATTACTGTATAACTTCAGATGCCTGAAATCAAATTAATGAATGAATAAATAAATAAGTAGATAAGTAAATAATGACCATGGTAATGTACTTCAGTCTCACTGCTTTCACACACATACAGGGCAATCCATTTCAGTCCCCTACCCCCCCACACACACACACACACACACACACACAATATTAGTTTCCTATGGGCTGGCTGGCAGCAACACTGTTGAACAGAAAAAAGAACACAGTCAAATAATATTCTCAACATACACAGCAGAGTAGCAGACTACATAGGAATTAACAATAATATTATTTAAATGAAAGAAAAAAATTCCCACACCCACAGATACACTGCAGCAGCTCAACTAAAGTGCAAATGCTTTATACTCTATAAAAGAGTACATGAAAGGGCTGGACTGTTTACAAATTAGCCCTGTCATGTGTGCCAACTTTTTTAAAAATAGCAATCTAAACTCCACACAACTGCATGGAGTTCTGGGTCCAAGAACATACGTTTAAGTAAAAAAACATAAAAACATATTGAAGACATGTTTTTCTTTCATATGGCAGAGCTGTAACCCAGTAGCCTAGTGGCATTAGCTATCCCTGATCTCTAACACAAATAATGGCCTGTGAAGTCTCACCAAAAATAGTTCAACTATGATGAGATATATTAAAGTATTTTCTAGTAAAATGTATACATACATATATGTTTACAGTGTTTGATGTTGGTATCTACTTTAAGGCTGAAGAAAGAAATAAACTGTATTCCTGTATGATTTTGTTCACTGTTAGAAGTATATCAAGTTCTTAATTCATAAACCACAAAAGAATATGAGATAACACATTGTATACATGGAAAGTAAAAATGAGCATTTTATTGTGTCATACAAATGTTTGAGTTTAGAATGCTGAAATATAGGATAAACAGGAGTAGTACAAATGCTTTATCCTGAACACCGAAAGAGAAAGATTATCATAACCAGCTGTAAGGACATGCCTGTTATGAATCTCATTCTCTGCTGCTTTTAGGAGATGCGACAGGATACATAATGTTAAGAATATTTCAAATTTTGATCTGTAGCACTAATGGCAAAATAGCAGGATTGTTGAGGGCCACTTAGTCAAAAATAACTGATTGACAAAGTATACTCATTGACTAGTTTGGTCATCAAAATACACACTCACTGCATCCACAACTGCGTATGCACACACACACACACACAAACACACACACACACACACACACACACACACACACACACACACACACACACACACACACATGCACACATACTGCTAACCTACATATAAGCTCTGCAACATCGCAAGAACTTTCAACACTTGCTGACCTCAGCAGTATACTCACACACACATAGACACACACACACACATGCACATATACAAACACAAGTCACAATCACACAGACACTCAGACACTCACAGACACATACACATGCACACACACAAACACACCTGTGTCTGGCATACAAGGCCATCTCAGCCTTGATGGAGTTGCTACATATCTGTAAGTCAATTTCCACTTTTGCAACCCACACACAAGGTCTCAACCTGGTCTGTGACATTAATAGAACTTGTTGGCAGGATAGATTTGTGTCCCAGTGACTCCCCCATCTGTGGAATAGACTTCCTCTCCATGTCAAGCACAGTACCTCACTAGCCCTCTTTAAGAAGAACCTGGGTGACTGGATGGGAAACAGAAAATATACTTCTGGGATTCCACCTGTGTCCCTGCTGGACAGGGAGAACAGGTGCTGACTCTGTGGGAACATGGGTGAAATTCTTGGCTAGGCTTATAAGGGCCTCTGGGCTAATAGCCTAGTATTGTCCTATGAACCTATGAACCTATTGTGAGAGGCATAGCTGCCAACCTACTGACATAGTGAATCTGAGCAAAGGCTCTTGAAAAATCATTGCATCTCTTCAAAATTAAGGATAACTAATTAGCACAGCATTTGTATATCTCTGTTCACTTCCCAAAAGATTGTGGGATGTAACACACTCAGAAGGACAAATTGAAAAAAAAGAATGACAAAATGATGTAAAATAATCAAACAATAGGACATTAGAAAGGAACAAAGGGATAGTTCATATAATGGAACATTTTCAGCCATGGAGTGCACTATTGTATGTAGACCTGGCAACATTTAGAAAAAGCACACAAGTAGTGGAGTAATTAAGGGGAAGGGATCTACTACTCGCATCATATAGTATAACAGTAGATAACACAACTAGATGTTAAGCAAAGAGCTCAGCAATAAGTCTCCCCTACCTTCAGGATGGTATCAAATTGGGATGTCCTAGATTTGTGCTGCTTTGTTAGGGACCCTGAGGACAGGCACTAGTAGAAGGCATATGCCAGATTGCATTGGGACAAAACTAATATGAAAAAAGAAAAAACATCATAAAACAAGTATATTTATATATATTTTTTTGTACATGGCATCAGGGTACATTTCAACAGTGGCTTGCACAGCAAATGGCTTCTCTCATCTATGAGCAATTCATTGGTGCCCAAGAATATGAAACTGTACGTTTGGATCCATTGATCTCATTCTGAGTAAAAGATGCATATATAACATACATAAAATTAAAAGTAGGCAGTTTGAAAACTGGCTTAGAGGATGCTTTACATTCTTGCAAGTGGTTGTTTCATAACTGGAGATGTAATACTTCAATGAGTTCTGGGTCATGATTGCGAACACCTCTTACCAACGGACACTTCACGGCATCTATCAGCAATAACACATGATTAGGTAAAAATGAATGTGTGTAAGAGTGTGTTGTACACCTAATCATACTGTGGTTTTATGGCTAGTTATTGGACCCCATGAAGCCATGTGACATAGGCAGCCACCCCGAATTCCCCTGTTACAACTCGTCACTGATAGCAAACTTACAATAACAATCAAATGCACAAAAAGATTTAACTGATAAAACAGAAGCTATATCACCATGATATGTTTTGACACATTCCAATGGTTTTAATTTCCCAGGAAGCAGAAATGGCAGGTATTGGTTGAGCAAATAAAATCAATGGAATCTCATGCAAGCTTTATCATCTCCAAGGGTCATACCTCTCAACCTTTCAGCTTTCAAAATCGTAGCGGGGACAATAAAAATCCATTTCAGAATGGCCACAATCCAGTGTTGGCTGGTGATTTCAAACTAAGGGTGGTCTGCATAGTGCATTATACATAGGCAGTGACAGTGTATATTTCTGTCTCTCAACACAGCATATCACACTGTGCCCCTCAGATGTAGCTCACTCAGTTATGAAAAATAATTATGCAAATATAAATAACAAATGACTGTTTTATATCTCCACTTCACTGCATCCTAGATTAACATTCTTAGTGTCATATTATTTCTTTCACCTTTCCCTTTGATATTGTGCCTCTATTGTTAATTGGTAAGTCACTTAATTAGAGAATTTAATCACAGAAGAGTTATGATGCCATAAAGAGCTATGGGTGTTAAAAGGAAGAATACAAAAATACACTATTATATGTATGACTGAAATGAAGGAGACATTTCCATTGAGTCACTTAATGAACTGCCAAGTGCCTTCATCAAACTAATACATTGAAATTTAGTAGAAAACAGAACTCAGCCATATAAAGCAGTCATGCCCACTACCTTCTAGTAACCAACCAACCAAACAGCAGCTCCATTAAACCACTATAAAGATCCCACAGCTTTGTTTTATAACACTACCCCACCAAATGTGCAGTAGCAAGGACCACCCAACACCGTGCACATGATGATTTTTTTTTTTATGTGTGAATAATAAACATCGTTAGATGTGCTTCCTCCACATGAATATTCATCAGGGATTGCTGCATGAAGAATAATTATTAAATTGAACTTTAGTTATTCTGACTAGCAATATGTATTGATGCTTTTTCCCTAGTAGTGCGGAAGCTTCTTTCAGTGACCTGAAAAATAAATCTAATGTGTTTGCGTAAAGCTAATACCGATTAGCAATGTTTATATTTTTCACAGTTGTTTTCTCCTAGGTTTCCTAGTTTAATATAGCATTCAGCAACTGCAATGCATATGAGGTAAAGTAGATGGTACCAGCAGGAAAGCACAACAGCGATAGGTATTATCATATCCCTTCTTACATTACTAAAGGTCACCAGTAGTATAAGACAGCCACAATGAATATTAATTTCTGAGAGCATGAGTTGATCGCACTGTCACTAGATAACCCAAAAGGACAGATAAAGTAAACATACACAACTACACAACTTCATAATTTTTACATGTTGACTGCAGTTCTTAGGGTCCTTTACTGGGTATGAGAAGACGATGCAAATGGCAAAACATTACACCTTAGAAAGCAGGTGTGATTTTTCAGTATCAGATGCACACATTCCTTTGCTACTGTTGTTTTGTTTTTAAACTAATCTCATTCAAGAATAATACTGAGTAGTTAATGTTTTACATCAAGTTCATTCCAGGTTCACACTATCCTGCTACAAACCCAGGCTACTTCATGGAGGCTGGCTTCACTGTCTGGGATATACTGCTGCAGGAATTACCTCCTGTAAAATGTGATACATAATATTAACAGAGATTAGCTCTAATTTGTGATGCAACACTTTCATCTTTTTATCCCTAGTTTCATATCTCTTAACTGTCCAGATTCTCTGAGAATTTCTAGATTTTTGGTGTATAATTTTGGTCTGTTCACTAAAAAAATGACGTGCATTTTAGTTTCAGACTTCGTATCTTTCAGGAAATGCATGCTAACAGAAATCCTGTTATTCTAGCAACTTTCTAAGTTTATAAGAGCAATATTTCAAACTTGTCCCTGTTTGGGGGCCTTTGTCCCCCTAGTATTTTAGTTTTTTGTCCAGATGTCTTGTACTAACATGTTGAGAGGTATGCCTGGTTTCCATGAATAAATTAACTATTTATGCTATTGTGTTTTTGTTGCTCTTAATGCTACAAATTACTCATAGTGGTGTCTTGTCTGGTCACCCATGGTCAATATTCCCATCAGTTGACGGGTGGGTTTACCCTTTAAATGCTCACATTTCTCTCAAAAATATGTCACATTGGGACATTTAGGAGATAACACAGAATGCACAAGTTGAATGAGCAATATTTTGCAGCTGTTGTCTAAGCATTGCAAATTGATAACACTGAAATAAACATATCAAGACAACCAATTATAGAATCATTTCTCTCAACCACTATGATTTTGATGTAAGTTCATCATCCTGTTCACTTTTGCATGTGATCAAGCCCCCACCATCCCCCCTACCTAAATATTCCAACTCGGAGATCACATTACTTTGAGGAGAAGGGCAAACTATGACTGCACAATGAATATTCAAGATGTCACAGGCAAATCTGCATGGCTTGTCAATCATGCATCATTTGCATGCCACATCACAGACACCAGGCATAGGTTCATAGGTTCATAGGTAAGTACTATGCTATCAGCCCAAGGGCATTTACAAGCCTAGCCAAAATGTGTTGGCTTTCGCAACCCCCTTAGATTAGTTCCCTGTACCTCTCTCCAGCAGAGCCATTAGTTCCCTGCGCCACTGTCCAGCAGAGCCACTGCAATGATCCACGGGGTAAATTTTTTTCTGTTTCCCATCCACCCATCAAGGTTTCTCTTGAAGAGTGTTAGTGAGGGGCTCTGCCTGATGTATATTGGAATCCGGTTCCAAAGCATGGGGAGTCTCTGGGACAGGAATCTATCCCTCCAGCATGTCCTATTTATCATTGTGGTGAGGTTTATATCTCTAGAGCGTGTGGCTCTCCGGGATTTGTTTTTGTTTAGGTGGAGCGTGTCTACCAATTCTGTGTTGGACATGGCCTTGTATGTCAGGCAGAGATCACCTCTGAGTAAGTGGTATACAATGGAGTACAGCTGGAGTTTCTTGAGTCGGGCTGCATAGGGCATCTGTTTGAGGCCAGTAATCCTCTTGGCGAGGTACTTTTGTGGTCTTTCCAGCTGTTGCAGGTGTCTTGTAAGGTACGTCCCAAATGGGGCATTGTATTCTATGATGGGTCTAATGAGTGATGAGTAGAGAGGCACAACTCTTTTGTTTTAGATGCGAACCCTTCTGTGATTATGTGGACCACATAGAAGGATTTTCTAACCATCTTGGCAATATGATTATCAAAGGAGAGATTACTATCTACTTGGGCCCCCGGATCCCTTATTACACTTTCTGTATTTAGGGGACTACCACCTATGGGGTAGTTTGCGGGTACTTTGTTTTTTCCAAAGGGGATGACTATACACTTTTTGGCATTTAGCTTGAGGCCATGATTTTGACACCAGGTATCCATCTCAGTGAGACCCATCTGGAGGGTGTCTGTATCAGCCAGAGACTCAATTATGGCCCCTAGTTTGCAGTCGTCTGCAAACTTGGTCAGCCATAGACCTCCTATGCTTGCCTGTACCTCTGAGAAGTATATTCTGAACAGGAAGGGTCCTAGGACTGAGCCCTGGGGGACGCCACTTGTAACCGGTTTAGAGTCAGATGTAGAGCCTGCAACTCTCACCATGTGGGTTCTATCCATGAGCCAGTTGGCAACCCATCTTGTGATGTAGGGGTTTATGTTCAAGCTGGTGAGCTTGTCTATAATACTAGAATGGGGAATGGTGTTGAAAGCCTTTGCGAGGTCTAGGTAGGCTGTGTGGACCTCCTTTCCCTTGTCTAATGCCTTGGTAACCATCTCAAAGAAATCCACCAGGTTTAGGAGGCATGATCTGCCCTTAACAAAGCCAAACTGGGTAGGGTCCAAGGTTTAGAGGTTCACAATGTCTCTGTTAATGAGTTCCATGATGATGCATTCCATAGCCTTGCAGATCAGGCTAGTCAGGCTTATAGGGCGATAGTTCCCGGGGTCCGTTGTGCCTCCACCTTTGTGGAACGGGATAACTGTTGCTGTGCACCACTCTATGGGTATGTAGCCTGTAGACAAGCTGAGTTTGAACAGTGTGTTTAGGTGAGGGGTTGGTTAATTTTGGAGCTCTTGTAAGACACAGCCTTTGACACCGTCCGGTCCCATTAAACTGTGTTTTTGGCTTTGGATAGGGCTGTTTTTAACCTGTGAATCGGTGATTGATGAGGCCCTACACTCTTCTGGTATGGTTATGGGCCCTTTAGGGGTGAGATGGGGGTGAAGTTTGCACTAAACCTGTCTGCCAGAATGTTGGCAATATCAATCAGTTCAGTGTATTTTGTGCCATTCGGCACTAACTCAGAGCAGATCTGAGAGTTTCCACAGTGCTGCCCTCTGTTCTTGACATAGCTAAAGAACACTTTGTGGTTGTCTTTGGAGTCATTGACAATTTTTCTTTCAAAACTAGCATTGGATGATTTAATGAGGGATCATAGTTTCTTGCTGATACTGATTAGGGAAGTCTTTCCTTCTTGGGATTTTACTCTTTTCTGTACTAGTTTCCTCCTTCTGTTGTATAGCTATAGGGGTCCACTAGACTGGTTTCCTTTTCTTGGAGGAGTGAGTCTTGGTTTTACTTGGGATAGCATGATCCATGCATTCCTGCAGATGCTCATAGAGTGCCTTTGTAAAGGTTTCAACAGCTTGGACAGCATTGTCCTTTAGTATGGGGGCTGTGAATCTTTCCCCCTCGGTCTTAATTAATGTGAAGTTTGCTTTTGAAAAGTTTTTCATGGTGGTTTCCTTGATTGGGGGTGGGGGCGAAATGTGGATATCCAGAGTGATTATTCTATGGTCTGATCTAACCAGCAAGGGGTTGACCTCTGGTGTGGAACACTGGTTGCCCATGTTGGTGATGACCAGGTCCAATATGTTGTTCCATCTGGTGGGGGTGTTGACCAGTTGATCCAGGGCATTCAGCTTTATAAATTCTAGGAAGCACTGGGCAAGGGAGTTAGTACTTGAGTAGTTCTCCCAGTTTATGTTTGGGTAATTGAAATCACTCAGTATTGGGGTGTTTGGTAGGACCTTCATATTTCCCAGTGTCTCCAGAAATGCGGAATGGGGGTCCTGGGCCATGGTGGATGATCTGTAGCAAGCTACAATTCGAATTACAGTTTTGCCCATTGTTAGTAGCACATGGATGATCTCTGATGTATTGTGCTGCGTCACTAACCTGGAGGTGTGGGTATCCTTGATAAATATGGATACACCCCCGCCTTTTGTGTTTCGGTCTTGGTTCTGTAGCCAAAAGGTATGGCCTAGTAGTGCTGGGGTGCTCTCAGGAGCCTTAAACCAGGTTTCTGTTACTAAACAGATGTCGATGTTCTCCATACTGAGGAGTGCCTTGAGTGCATGCATTTTGAGGTTTAGACTTCTGGCATTGAGTAGCATTACCCTCAACAGCTTTTGGTTACTTGTGCTATTTATGGTGGTGGGTTTATCATTTGAGCCTTGCCTAAAAAAGGCACTATAGGGGCAGCAAGAGCCTTGGCCAGTATTCAAAAGCCTAAGGGTGAGAGGTGCAAGCCATCTCTTGCGAAGCAACGTGGCTTGTCAAGGATGTCATCCCAGATGGACAGATACTGGATCCCCTTTGAATGACACCAGAAATTTAGCCAATTGTTGAAATTGATCATTTTTTATTTATACTGTGGCATCATTCTTGGTGAGGGCAGGATGCTACTCAGGGTCAGGGTCATACTGGCCTGGGCTACATGATCAGAGGGCTCTTCCATGTCTCTTTTCATGTAGTCCAGGGAGGTACGTCTCAGGTCATTCACACCAACATGGACAATGACAAAGTTGTATTTGTACTTGTTTTGGAGTGACCTGAGTGCTTGTGTTATGTGGCAGATCCTGGCACCCAACAGGCAGCTAACTCTAACCTTCTCCTTGTCCAGCCTAGTTAGTGGGACATCAGTGTGCCTGACTATAGAGTCGCCTATTACTAGTGTGTTGGGTATGTTATTTTGCGTTAAGGGCTGTGATTGCATGGCACACTGATTATGTGAAGTATGTGTTTCATGGTTGGTGATGGGGTGTGGATGTTGCTTGGATGCCTGTTTTGGAGGTCTCTGTTGCTTTTGCAGATTTTTATTTAGAGTCTCCGAATATGTTTTCATGTATTCATGTGTGTTATTTGCCAGTGTTGGTTTATTAGGTCTATGTGAGAGTGATGGTGTGTTGCAAGTATTATCCTTCTCCTCTTGACTGTCAGTTCCAGTCTTGGGTTGAGAGAGCTTTGCCTCCAGTTTGGCTGTATAATTGCATCTCTCGCATATATTAGTGTCTGGTGGTAGGAGGAGAGGGTTGTCTGTGTACATGAGGCAGTTGTAACATTGCCTCAAAATTCCCAGATTCACCAGTTGGACTGGAGAGTACACCGGAAACTGCCCTTTGGACATGCCTGAATAGGTAGAGTAAGCTGTTTTTCTG
Source organism: Protopterus annectens (assembly GCF_019279795.1). Lineage (NCBI taxonomy): Eukaryota > Metazoa > Chordata > Ceratodontiformes > Protopteridae > Protopterus > Protopterus annectens. The sequence goes on from NC_056728.1 coordinate 1,345,374,875, forward strand.
ATTGGCTGGTGGGGACAAATAGAGAGCCTTGTCCTTCTGGACAGTATAGGGGGTCTAGTGCTAGGGTTAATTAGTGCTTGCTATGAGTTTTAAGCAAGTGCTTGACTGTGAAATGAATGGTTTGAGTGCTAAAGTTGAAGGTTTGTCTAGTTCCAAGGGAAAAATTGAAGAGTAGACTTTGTGGAGCCGAGAATAGTTTAACTCTAGCTAAACGGCACTGCCTGGTGCGCAAAACCGCACAAATGTGTTTTTATAGCAGGGAAGTGAAAGAGATAGAAATTAGCCCAAAATGGCCGATAAACTACTAACTTCTGGGCTGAAACCACTCCTCCAGGGACAGATAGGCTGCTCAAAGCTCCCCTCTCTCACAGGTGAACAGAGAAACTTCCTTCTATCCAAGTAAGGTATGGGCAACACAGAAACTTGTAACACAGCCCTGAATTCAGCTATAACCTGAAAACTGGACTATACTAGTTCAGAAAGGCGTGAAAAAAGGCCATGCCCATTTCTGCTTGAAACGACCGGTGGGGTAGTGTTGTAAAACAATATCGATCCCACAAGTTATTTTTTGGAAGATACACAACTAATAAACCAGCCATGGCACTCTGCATACCTGAAACTGTTACGAAATAAAAATATTTCCACTACACAATCAGCATTATCTAACAATGCATTCCTTGATTTAAGATATTTAATTCCTATATTTCTTTAATACTACCTCTTTTACTTAACTACACAAATCATAAATTCCCACATATCTCCAGTTCCACACTAGGCCTCAACTTCATTGAATTAGGCCTTTCCACAGACACAAAATAGTCATCGGGAAAGTGAGTAGCTCTTTTGAGCTGTTCACTTCACCTTTAAAAGGTTAAAGCACAAATACATTTTAATAAAGCAACTGTTTCTGAAGCTTTAGAGTTCAGAGATCCATACCAATAAATCAGATATTTCAACCTTCTGTGCCCCACGGTTCTTATACAAACTCAGCTGTAAAATGAGTAACAAAGCAAAACAGAATTCATTTATCTAAGCAAATGCTCACTACTACACCCAAAGCTAACATATATTAACTTGCTTCCTCTACTAGATTCCTTCTGCTGCCACATCCCTTTGTTTAAACTCCTTTGTTGATAACCCCACTAATTAATTTAATATTATTACGTTTTATCAAGCAAATATGTTGAAATTTATAAATGAACTACATCCACTCACCCATCTTACTCTCTCACTCCACAAAATATCTTGTTAAAAATCCTCCACATGGTCACATGAATTACTAAGTGATGTTCAAGTATATAGAATGATTTATACTTAAGACATTCAAATAATTTGTGAAAATGTTTAAAACATATTGAATGATTGCTTGTTAAGTAACATTACAAATCGTGACTTGTTTAATTATTTTGTAGTACCACATCCTACAAGTCTTGTTTTAAATGGTTTGCACAAACTGCATAAGGATCCCTGTAGGCCTCCCATGAGACCTATAATTTCAGCCTGGGATGGGTCACTCAGCCCCTTTCTATATTTGTTGAAAAAAACCTGAAATTAGTATTGAAATGTTCTAAGTATGTTCTTCTGGACACGAAACAGTTTCTATATGATCTCTATGAATATGTTAGTACTTTGAGCATTAATCAACGGTGGAATTGTTTATTAGTATCAATGGACATCAACTCATTATTTACTGCTATACATCACGAACAAGGGATTTCTGCAGTTAAATCATATTCAAATCTACATAGCTCATTTGATGTTAGGAAAATTGATTTAATATGTATGTTGATTGAAATGATCCTTGAAAATAATGTATTTTTGTTTAATTCTTGTTACTATATTCAGAATAAAGGCATAGCTATGGGCACATCATGTGCCAATAGCTAGGCCAATATAGCAATGGCAAATTGGGAAGAAACTATATCCCTTGAACACCCTGAATTTAGCAGATATGTCTGCTTTTATCGCAGATTTGTGGATGATGTATTTTTTTCTGTGGACAGGTTCAATAACTGCCCTTAGTGATTTTATTGATTTTTTTACAGACAAGTACTAGTTATATAACTTTTACTTATAAGTATTCTGATAATGCGATGTATTTTTTGGATGTAGTACTTTATAAGGATAGATATGGCAATTTTAGTATAGGACTACATATTAAACAATGTAAATGGAATAATCTTTTGCACAGATGCAATATGCATCCCCCACGTGTATAAGAATATAATAAAGGGACAGTCAATGCGTATTTCTTGCATGATAGTGATGCCAGATTCAAGAATGACTTGGAGAAATTTCAGAAAGATCTGCTAAAATGTGATTATAGATCTACTGAGGTCAGTAAGGTTGCAGAACAGGGTAAAATACTTAGACATACTACAGCCAGACCTTATTTTTCTCCTATATTGAATCAGGCAGGTTCAACCAATCATGAGTATGGTAATTTAATGGTGCCACTAAATATACATTATTCCACATATATAAACATTATTAAACAGATAGTTAAACATAATTGGTTTATTCTTTCTTCTGATGAGAAGATAAAAATGTGGTTGGTATTAGACCTAGATTTCAGTATAAGAATATGAAGAATCTGAAGCAACTTTTGTGCTTTAATAGTAATAGGGAGAATTGAAGCATCAAGATGGGACACTAGCTTGTGGTAAGTGCAACTATTGCCATGTGCTTATAAGTTTTAACTTCTGCCATCCAGTTACTAAAGAGTAGTTTGATTTTAATATTTCTGCCACTTATAACACCTCATATGTAGTCTTCTTCTTCTTTCAACTTTTCACAGATAGAGGTCACCACAGCGGATCACCTGTCCACTCATGATTCGCAGTAGAGTTTTTATGGTGTCGAGTTGCCAGCCCGGCACCCAACCAGAAGGTGCACACACTCATACCTAGGGCCAATTTAGAGTGTCCAATCCACCTACAGCATGTCTTTGGGATGTGGGAGGAAACCGGAGCACCTGGAGGAAACCCACGCGACCACAGGGAGGACATGCAGACTCCACACAGAAGGCACCCCAGCTGAGGATTGAACTGGAGAACCTCTTGCTGTGAGGTGACAATGCTAACCGCTGCACCACCGTGGCCGTCCTAACACCTCATATGTAGTCTATCTTGCTTTATATAACTGTCCTTCATTTTATGTTGGAAAAACTATTCTCCCACTTTGGGATTGTATAAGGGAACACTTAAACACTATCAGAAATAGAGATTCAGAAAGAAACGCTCTAGCGAAACATGTTATTGAAAAAGGGGCTGATCATTGCTTTGGTTTTTTGGTAATTAGTACTTTTAATATGAATCCACGTTTGGGTGACCTTAATAATTTATTGGAACAATGTGAAACTAGGTGGATTATAAGATTACATGCAGATACGCCCCCTGGGCATAATGCAAATGTACCTTTAAAACTTATTTACAAGAACGGCCAATCAGATAAAGTTTTTCAATTGGATTTTATGAAATATATTTTTGTATTTTATACTTTTGTATTTTGAATTTTTGTGTGTCTGATATTTATTGTTATTTTTAATGTTTTATATACAGCTTTAGTGCTTTTACAAATGATTTTCATGAATGCTTATATAGAAATTTTTAGTATAGAATATTATTTATTCATGATGTTTTTTAATTGGTTAAATTGATGTAATAGATGACTCACTACTATTTAATGGCTTCTATGGTGAATTTGAATGGTCTGCTGAAGCACCTTTGAATGGGTGCAAAAGCGCTTACCAACTAATAAAATTTCTACATGTTTTATCTGCATTGTCTCGTCCTATACACTCTATATCTATCTGCTTACTTCTGGGACTATTTGTGTGTTATAGGACATTTATTCAGTGAGTTGTATCCCTTTATTTGTTTTATTATATAGTAGGTCAGTTTAGGTTAAGGAGGGGATGGGAGATTCCCTGCTTTAAAGAAACTGTAGAGCAATTCAGTTTATCTTACCTTCCTCACAGAAGCAGCAGATCAAGCTTCCCACCCTGATTCACCCCCTATAAAAGCAGAGGTATGGTAAGCTAATAGGTTCAGTTCATGGGTTAAGTCTTAGGGTCAGGGTAGTGGGACTAGAGTGAGGAAACTGTTGACCCACAAGGCTAATTGCATTAGAGGTCAAGAAGGACTTTCCTGTTTTTCCCAAAGGGTTTTCAAATTTTTGCCATCTCCAGCGGGGATTAGTCAGTGGGGCTAGGCTGAAGGGGGAGGGGGATCAGAGGATACAGAGTTCTACTGTACTTCCTGTGGTATGGATTGTTCTGGGAGAGCCATGGAACTCTTTAGCCAACCCCCCATCTCTCTCTGTCTGTCTCTCTGTCTCTATCAGTAAACTGTAAGGCAGTCCAGGTAGTGTTTTGTGTTCTGCTTTGCACACATCTGACACACAAATTTGGCATATTAATTGGCTGCCTAGTGAATACTATCACAAGGGCAGCTACTATAGTACCTACCTATGAACATATAACACAGAAAATATAGTAACACAATTGAATTACTATTTCACAAACTCTGTTCTCTCATTAAAACAAAATGTACAACCCTCACCACCCCAGATTCTCTAGATAACTACCCTATTTTTTTCATTTCAAACTGTCCAGACATCTACCATAAGAAAACTCTAGAGCAAATTAAAAACAACTATCTTAGCAGGCAACAGACTACCTGCCAAATACCTGAAAGTAACAGCAGATGTTCTTTCCTACCCTATCCCCATACTTATTAACTGTTTAGTAACTGAAAATCATGTTCCAAAAATATGGAAAATGTCCTGTATTAAAACCCTACACAAAAGCAGCAATTCCACCAAAATCTCAAACTATAGACCTTTAGTATTACTATACCCCCATACAAAATCCTAGAAAAATCTATTCAGACCCAACGCATTAATCATCTCACCAAAAATAGCCGTCTAACAAATACATATCACAGTTTCCATCCCAACCACATTACTACTACCCCTGCCCATAATTTTACTAGTACTATCAACCATTACAGAAATAAAGTCAAGCTAGTCTCTTCCATCTTTATTGAGCTTGCTCTAACGCATATGATACCATCTCCTATCAAAAACTCTTCACTGAACTATCCTTCCTTGGACTTAATCAATCATTGCAGTTGTGGTTTCTCAGTTATTTAACTGGTCACCAACAAGCAGTTAAATTGTAGCAAGAATACTTTTCTCTCCTCTCTCTTACAAACTACACACAGTAACCGTGCCTCAACTGTGCAATACTCAGATGATTCCATACTCATCTGCTCTGTACAAACCCTTCCAGAACTACAAAATATCATCCAACTCTCTTTCACTGTAATTGAATCCTGGTTAACCAACTTCTATTACTTTATCCTGATAAAACCAAATGAATACTTCCTACATCAAAAATAAACTAAAATCATCCTTTCACATCCACTCATCCAATTACATCAAAATAAAAGCAATATCCCAGGTAAAACTGCATGGAGTATTAACTGATAAAAAAAAAAAAACTTAAGTTTGATCAACACCTATCCCAATTCATTAAAAAGCACAAATGAAATTACATTCCCTCTGTAGGCTTAAGCCTTACAGGCTCCACCAGAAAATCAGTTGCCAGATCCTATCTGCTCTCAGTTCTACTGTATGCCTCTCCAATTCTTACCAACCTAAACAAAACAGATAAACTAGAATTAGAACCGTGTTGCAACTACATGGCTAAATTTGCAACAAATACCCCACACAAGGCACACTACTGCTCTGCCTTAAGATAGTTACACTGGCTTGAATCACCATTCTACTTAATTTTCTCATAACTTAACACAGCACACAAACTAATCTACAGGCCTTAGCAAGGCCCAGCACACCAAAATACACTTCAGTTCTATGCTAATAATATGGACCTAAGATCAACCAGCAATTCCCTGTTGCTTGTTACCACATTCTAAATACTGCTGGTGACTGTCTCTATTTTAATTATCTCTCTAAAATTTGGAACTCTATTCCTCACAAAATCAAAGAAATGTATAAACTATCCATCTTCAAAACACAACTCTTGATAACACATGGACAGTAATTGTCTATGCTGTTGTTCCAAACATGGTTAAAACCCAATAGGTTTCCACACTCTAACCAGATATAATAACTATTTTTGTAAACTTTTAACCAAACTATTGCACTTAATCTTTAGTGTTCCCCTCTTCCCCTAACTCTGTCTCCACCCCCATCTTTCACTACCCCTTAACCCCCACATACAACTCACTTCATTTAAACATACTTTATATTACTTAATATTCTTTTTAGTTAACAGTACACTTTAACCTTAAATCTAGGACTCCCCACTATTTAACCCATCACACACACCCTCTTAACTATATCTTTTTCTCTCTTATCTTCCTCTCTGTTACTATGTTAATTCCCTTTTCACTCTGACATCCCCACTTTTCCCATCATTTACCACCTCTCTATTGTCTGAAACAATTTTCATACCATTCTCTTGACTGCCTGTAAACCTCATTCTCTGTAGCTGCCTCTTATGTCTCTACTGAAATCTAGAAACTCCAAAAGACAGCTCCAGTCATATTAATATTTACTTCTGCTTTTACATCTTTTGTTGAACTAATTGTACCACACCTGAGATTATCTGCTTATGTTACATGTATACTTATGCAAACTATGTATGTATGTTTTGACATTCATGTATAATTTCTGTTTTTCTCATTGAATCATATGTAAGAAAAAAAAATGTATTTTCTTGTAAACTATTTCTAGAGCTTTTCTCCCCGGGCCTCTGCTGAAAATGGGATCACGCCCACTCGGGCTATCTTGGTCACAAAAACAAACAAACAATTAAAGGAATAATATTAAAAGACACTTGGAGTATTGTGTTGAGCATGGCATGGGTGACTAAATTAGGCTAACATGTCCCCTGTCACAGACAAGTAAGGAATGGATGTCCTGCTAATAATCAGGAAATGCCTCTATACTAGATGTAGTAAAGCATTTGACTGTGCCCTAAATAACAGTGCATCACAGAAGATGTACAGAATGAAGCTCAATCACTTGAAACTATGGGCCACCATCCCTTGGTGAATATAGATGTTGGATGACCTGACTTGAGTTGCAAAGGTGTGTGACATGTCCTCTGCATGATCTCTGTTCCAGTTCAGACACTGTATGTATAGAACAAGTTCACATACTATACTGAAAGGAATCAGTGCCATTGTCAGAAATGGGAAAATAGTTAATGCCTTACAAATAATGATTCCTTAATCCTAACATGTCTATGATGGCAATGAAAATAGAGCAAATAAGAAATCAAATATCCTATTAATTCACAGTGATGTGTAACAGTAAGTTATATAGGCCAAATGAGTCTGCAAGTACACTGCAGCATAACACAAAACTTGAAGTGAAAGTGGTAATTGCCATAGTTAGCTATCAAGACAGGTGAGAAATAGTTCGGTGGCTTACAAGGATAAAGCCCTGACTTTGCACCCAATGATCCGACATTAACTAGCTGCCTAAGTACTTGAAGAGCTGACATGGGGTGATGGGAGCATAGTGAAATATGTTAACCTAGACCTCATGGGAGAGGGGCCAAGGCCGACCTATGGAGGGTACCATGACAGCTGTCCTTGCCAAGTAGCACATTTCTGCCCTCAAGGATGGCATACATGGTGGCATGCATGTGCCCATCATGTAAGCATAAAATGGAAGTCACAACTGTGATAGAGAGGTTATGGACTTTGCAAGAATACTGTGGACCCCTGGCAAGGATCTCAGCAACAATCCCACTACTTAATCTACACTTAAGCAGTGTCAGTGGCACAACAGGTAATGCACTCACCTTTGGTGCAAAAGGCTGTGGGTTCTATTCCCACACCAGGTACATTGATTACTGATACTGCAGTGCAGCATAAGGGGGTGTTACATTCCTGAGTGTGTCATCCTTCAGATGAGATGTTAAACTGAAGGCCCTTCTGTATGAGTTAGTTGTAGTTCAGGTAGATGTAAGAGTAGGGGAAGCTCCCCAGTGCCCTGGCCAAATTTCCCTTAGTAGTAGAAATATCACATCACATCTCCCCTGACAAGAGGATACTAGCCTAGTAGGACTAACCTGGTTAACAAAAGGGTAAATAAATAAAAAATAAGTCTTGCACCCAAGGTGAACAAATGAACTGGTTGTTTCTCATCTCCACCCCTCCATGTTGTGGTTGGAGAGGAGGGAAACATAATGGTTAGAGTAGGGGACAGGGGACAAAAACACAGGTGCATAAATAAAGTCATTACAAACAATTGAGGGAGACAGAGGTGCCACTGATTTATCATTTAGTTAAAGGTAGTACTCATGCAACAGTGGTATTAGTTCTATGTTAGGTCAGTGTTTGCACCTTCTGCTGAGTGTGTGCCTTTTGTTCCTATTCTTTGAGTTTATTAGTATCCCCTCTTGATTACAGCATCACATAAAATGAAGTAGCTGGATTAGATATTGTGTTTGCCTAGTAGTAAACTGACAACCTGTCACTCACAACTCTTCAGTTGTAGACATGCAATGCTGTGTAAAATTGGTCATTATTAGAACTCTTCTTTTTGCATAGCTTAGATGCACACTGATAAATATTTTCCACCAACGAGTCTAGAGTATGTCTGTTTTTCCAGTGTTCACACTGCTACTATCAATCATTTGTGTAAATATAAAACCCTCATAATCCTTTACTTCAAAGACTGTCAGTATTTCTAGAAAGCAAACTTCAGATAGAGATAGTGTGCCTGTCACATGCCAATAGTATCATGTTAAAATTAAGAACAGAATTACAGAACTAATCATGTATTTCTTTAGTAAACATATACTTGTTTGAAGTGCCCATTATGGGTCTGTTTATACTGAATTATGCGTCTGTCTTTGGGAACCAAGAACCTAATATGGTAATATGGAACATAACTGAAAATCAAGAGGGGAATCTACTGATATCCAGCTACGCTGCAGCAAGAAACTGGTCCCAAGAACGTGGATGCACAGCTCAGCTTTTTCTTCTGTTGTCATGCTTTAGTAGATGTTAGTCAAAGCATAGAAGTTCTTAATGCAGTCTGTAGGGTTATAAAAAAGGGCTCAAGGTTGCCATCCATTTCACCAATGTCAAGCACCTTTATTATTATTATCATGTCTAAAACAAGGCAGACAGTTGCTAAATGAGCGCAAGGTGAAAATAAATACAAATGCTAACTGTCCCATTCAATACTGAAACAGATACAGCCATAACTCCTATAGCTATGAAATTGTTTATCACCTTTTTGGATTTAAATTTTATGAGTCCGTGTGCATATATATATATATATATATATATATATATAAATATGTATATATATGTCTGTGTGTGTGTATATATATATATATATATATTGTGTGTGTGTGTGTGTGTGTGTGTGTGTGTGTGTGTGTGTGTGTGTGTGTATGCATATGTATATATATATATATATATATATATATATATATATATATATATATATATACACACACACACATATAGAGCGAGAGAGAGCAAGACAGAGTGCGTGTGTGAGCGAGATACATGCATATATGTTGGAGCTAATTTATGAATGCTGCTTGTACATTTATAAACTGCATTCACCTAAATGAGTTCTCATGAATTATGCAATGGCAGAATATTAAGCCAATGTGTATCTCACTCTGTTCAACACAGGCAAGCTCTGCATTTCAATTATTGTTTCACATTTATTTTCAGAATAATCCATTGAGCAGCCAGACACCATTTATACTTTCCAGATTTGCTTGTCACTGACTCCAAGGCTGCACCTTGCAATATTAAACAGGTTTTATAACTGATAGAGCTATTGCACACAAATAGTTTGATGCATGTTTGGGAGTTCTTTGTCTCCTTCAGCAACATTATTTTGAACAGTTAATTTTACCTAGACATTTTTATTTATACTGAATAATGGCTGGAATGCTGGCCATAAGTGTGGTAAGACATTTGGTGCCGCTTTACCCTTAGGGTTAAAGCCTACAAGGAGAAAGGGACTGAATATAACATATGGATAGCTACTAAGGATACAGTTCAATGATTTGTTACATAACTGTTGCTAAGTATTTTTATTTATTGTATTTTATTTTACTTGTTTGTTAACAGAGTAAACTAGAGTAACCCATGAGACAAAATCATTTTTTTTCAGGGTAACCAGGAGCATTTTCTGGTTAAGAGTCTTGATTAGAGTCACACAGTAGACAAATGAAGGCTGAAGGGATCATACTCAGGACTACAAGATGAAGCTCATTAGTGGGTCATAGCCTTAAAACTCTTTGTGCTGCTAGATGATTTTTCTTTTTGAAAGTATATACTATAGAACAGCAATTAAAAAAAAGAAGTTTAGGAGCTGTAGCCCATAAGATCATTCAACATTTGTTTCCAGTCATTTACATTTTTTCCACTCTTCCAGGACCTCACTGAGTAAGTTCAGTACTGATGCTCCATCAGCCAGTTTGTTCTGGGGACATAGAAGCTGACCATTCCTGGGCTAGGCCGGATAAGAGCTCTCCAGTCCATTCCTTCCCACCCAGGAATCTCAATCATCTCTTCTGATACCTGGTGAGAATTGGGTGGCAGGGAGAACCTGCTCCCCCTTTTGCAGTACTCCAAGGGGAAGCGGGCCTCTGAATTCTGAATTCTCCTTGGCATTACTGGGCTAAGCTACATGACAGTGCTGCCTTGCTTTCTCAAACTCCATTGGCTAATCCTGCTCCTGATAAATGTCACCCTTATGGCAAGATATAGCCACCTTCCTGGGATGGGTGAGCAGACAATTGCTCCAAACTTCTCAGCCAGCTGCTACTCAACCTCTGGTCACCTGTAGTGTAGTCAGGGCTTTATCCCTGCTTGTCATGGAGATGATCACAACTATTTACAGTCTATAACAAAAACTAGCATGCAATTGACAATCTATCTATCATAGAATTTTCCATAGAGAAGTTTAGTCAGTGATAGCAGTATGGATCAAGTACTGCCCTTGTGTACATTATTATCGGGATGAGAAATACTCATTATAGCAGTAAACATAACCCACTTAAACTCTACGCCCAGCATAAATAACTGTTTATGTGAATGATTTACAAGAATAAAGAGAAAAACAAAAACAGTTAGATGCGTAGATAGATATGCAGATATATAGAATGAGAGATAAACATTTGTAAAGGTAGAAATATGAACAGACAGATACAAAAAGATACAGACATACTGACAGGTGGGCTTAAGAAGGCAGACTAAAACATTTTGTCAGAAGCTAAGAAACAGAATTATGACCTGTCTGTATAATATTAAGTATGTCGGAAGAAAGCTTCTGAATAGCAGTGCAGATGAAAGACAAACAGAAGGGAAGGAGTCTAAAAAGTAAGAAAGCAATAAATGAGTTGTGTTCATAGACAGGAAGTGATAAGTATAAGAAGACCCTTTAGAGTTCCAGAATCCTGGTTAAAAAATGAGTTAGGTACATGTATTACCTATATAAGGAGGTGTTAACACTCAGGTTTATTAGAAATATGAGCTAAGGGGGGTGTGGCCAAGATGTCAATCTGATAGCAGCAGAAACCCATAGCTCTGTTTAGATTTTAATATCATGACAGGAAATATACTTTAATTTTTAGAAAAATCTAACTAAAAGCATACTAAAAGTTAGATTAACATACATTCTTTATTATTTTCTGAAAATGAATACATAGTCAAGAGAAGTTTTTTAGTTATTCCTATCAAGAAGTTTTCTACTGGAGATCTCAAGATGAGCAACTCGAAGAGCCCCCAGGAGAGTGCAGTGAAGAAAGAACTACATCTTATAACAACAAACATCCAACAACTGTCACTAAAAACATGAGCAACGTGAAGAACCCACACCAGGAGAGTGCAGTGAAGAAAGAACTACATCTTATAACAACAAACATCCAACAACTGTCACTAAAACATGAGCAGCGTGAAGAACCCACACCAGGAGAGTGCAGTGAAGAAAGAACTACATCTTATAACAACAAACATCCAAGAACTGTCACTAAAAACATGAGCAACGTGAAGAACCCACACCAGGAGAGTGCAGTGAAGAAAGAACTACATCTTATAATAACAAACATCCAAGAACTGCCACTAAAAACATGAGCAATGTGAAGACCCCACACCAGGAGAGTGCAGTGAAGAAAGAACTACATCTTATAATAACAAACATCCAAGAACTGTCACTAAAAACATGAGCAACGTGAAGAACCCACACCAGGAGAGTACAGTGAAGAAAGAACTACATCTTATAATAACAAACATCCAGGAACTGTCACTAAAGCATGAGCAACTCGAAGAACCCACACCAGGAGAGTGCAGTGAAGAAAGAACTACATCTTATAATAACAAACATCCAAGAACTGTCACTAAAAACATGAGCAACGTGAAGAACCCGCACCAGGAGAGTGCAGTGAAGAAAGAACTACATCTTATAATAACAAACATCCAAGAACTGTCACTAAAAACATGAGCAACGTGAAGAACCCACACCAGGAGAGTGCAGTGAAGAAAGAACTACATCTTATAATAACAAACATCCAAGAACTGTCACTAAAAACATGAGCAACATGAAGAACCCACACCAGGAGAGTGCAGTGAAGAAAGAACTACATCTTACAATAACAAACATCCAAGAGCTGTCACTAAAAACATGAGCAACGTGAAGAACCCACACCAGGAGAGTGCAGTGAAGAAAGAACTACATCTTATAATAACAAACATCCAAGAACTGTCACTAAAAACATGAGCAACGTGAAGAACCCACACCAGGAGAGTGCAGTGAAGAAAGAACTACATCTTATAATAACAAACATCCAAGAACTGTCACTAAAAACATGAGCAACGTGAAGAACCCACCCCAGGAGAGTGCAGTGAAGAAAGAACTACATCTTATAACAATAAACATCCAAGAACTGTCACTAAAAACATGAGCAACTCGAAGACCCCACACCAGGAGAGTGCAGTGAAGAAAGAACTACATCTTATAATAACAAACATCCAAGAACTGTCACTAAAAACATGAGCAACGTGAAGAACCCACACCAGGAGAGTGCAGTGAAGAAAGAACTGCATCTTATAACAATAAACATCCAAGAACTGTCACTAAAAACATGAGCAACGTGAAGAACCCACACCAGGAGAGTGCAGTGAAGAAAGAACTACATCTTATAATAACAAACATCCAAGAACTGTCACTAAAATGGACACATTCAAAAACAAAATAGATATTATTAAACAAGAATGCAGTAAACAACTGGAACTTCTAAATGGAATAGTAAAAAAAAACAATTTGAACAGATTCTTGCCTTAGAGGAATCAGTAACTGACCTAGATACTAGAGTGACAGAAAATGAACATCACAATGAATTTCTTCTGAAACAAAACACCAGACCGATTGAGAAACTGGAAGACCTTGAAATTAGATCAAGGAGGAATAACATAAGAATATATGGAATTCCTGAGAAAGAAGAGGGTGCTAACATGATTCAATTCCTCAATAAGTGGTTTTCATTAGCACTAAACATGCCTGAATCCCTCTCTTTTGGAACTGAGAGGGTTCATCGGTCCCTGGCAAATCCAGCTTCATTTCTGTGTTCATCTAACACCAGGTCTATAATAGATTTCTTTCCTTGCAAGACAAGGACTTAGTGCTGAAATCAGATTGGACTAATTCCCCTATCAAGATGGGTGAAAAAGTTATTTGTTTTGACAACAACTATACCTCTACAGTCATATCCAGAAGAAAGGAGTGTGTTCCTCTAATTAAGTCCTTGAAAAAAAGACAATATTAAAGCTCAAATTCTTTTTCCTGCAAGTATAAAAATCACCTTACCAGAAGGAGTGAAGATCTTTCATTCCCTACAAGAAGCAGTAGAATTTATCCAAAAGAAGAAATACTGTCGGACATAGAAGAAGTGGAATGGTCATCCCAGAGTTTGAAGAGACAGGTAACAAAAAATGGATGGTCTATGAAGGTAGGAGCAAACAAAACTAAGAAACTAAAGGACAAATGAATAAATTCCTTCTAATTTTAAATGCTTTGTTTTATGAATCATAATATATTTGATTCTGGAAAGTTTTTATTATGTAAGGTAATGTGAATAATTGTTATTATTAACTTTCTCTTTTCCTTTCTATATCTACTTTTTTTAATTACATATAGTACTAAATATTTAAATAACATTATCTCTCTCTCTCTATTCTTTCTTCCTACTCTTTTTTGTTAACAATGTTCCTTTTCTCTCCTTTCCTCATTGTAAGTACTTTAAATACTTTTCCCTTTTAAATAACTACAAATGATGTATGTCTTCTAATTCTTCAGCAATAGTATAATTTGACTTAATACCAAAGTGCATTTTTTTCTAGTGGGTAAGTGGTGGGGTAACAAGGTGTTTCTGATTAGTGTTTCTAACTACATGTTTTAGACTCTTTGTTTAGATACATTTAAACATTAATACAGTATTTATTTATTTATTTTATTTTACATTTGTTAACCGGGCTAGTCTGGCTGGATACATGTCCATTTTCAGCAGAGGCCCGAGGAGAAAAGCTCCACTATCAGAATAAGACAATACAGTTTACGAAAACATTACTAAGCTAATACTAACAAAATGTACTGAGACAATATACAGTTTTCCTGGACTAGTTTGAGTAGATGACAAACAAAGTTCAGTTAAGGGGCTAAGGAGACAAGCTCCAGTATCTAAAATACAAAGTTAAGTTAAGAAACAACATTAGTCAAGTTAAAAAAAGATATCATTAGTCAGTAGTCATAATAACAAATTAGGTAATTAGCAAAAAGCAAGAAATCTGTTAATATAAAGTGTTAAAAGAGCAGGTTTGGAAGTTTAACAGGTAATTAAGTAGTTAAAGATAAGGAAAAGGCAGAAAATAGGGTAGACAGTAAGTGGGGATAGTATATTATTTATTTGGTACAAGTATTATGGATTTAGTAAAGGTCAGGAGTATCCAGTTGGAAAAGGAGAGGGGGGAAACATGATAGTGTTGAAATGCAAAGGTAGCAGGATTATAGGAGGTCAGCTGAAGGTAGCAAGAGACGGAAAAAAAAGATGGCTAGAAGGGGAGGCAAACAGAAATTTGAGAGAAAAAAGAGTGAAGGTCCAGTAAAAGGGGGCTGATGAAGTCCACCAGGTTCCACCAAAAATGTAGAAAACAACTGGATAATCCGAAATATGAGACAACACACTGTCTCTAGCTATGCTTACAGTACAAGTTAACCGGACCAGGGCAAGAAAAAAATATTTTAATGCAAACACATACGACTAGACAAACGGTTTAGCGCTTTCATCAGTAAACTACAGACTTCCTCAGAACAACCATTCTAACATCTTTCTAAACATTTAAAAACTTTTTGGCGCCAAAAGACTGCCAGAGAACTCTTTTAAAGTGCCAGTACATGTAAATCATATAACAATTACTGTGATGAGAAATATATGAAAATACATAAAACATACATAGAATTGCATCAACATATTAATAAGACATATGTAGCCTTTAAAAAGGGAAATTGTAATAGCAAAAATATAATTTATAATAGCAAAGTGTGAGACATGTACGTTTTTTTATATTGGAAAAACCGAGAGACAGTTTAGGAAGCGTATCTATGAACACTTATATAAGATCAAAGTAAAGGATGCGAATAATGCTCTGTCTAGACACATTATTAAATATGGTGAGGCACATAAATTTAAATTCGCCATAATTGATCAAATACATATCTCCCCTAGGGGAGGTAATTATAAAGCTCAGTTGAGCAAAAGGGAATGTGTGTGGCAAATAAAAACAAATGCAACTAAATTCCCTGGTATTAATGAATATATTTCAATTAGACCAATACTGCAGCTTATGTAAATAAAGTTCATTAATTTTGGGAACATTATTTTTAAAAAATGCACCTTATCACCCTTTAAAAAAATGTATTATTTTATTTATATACATATAATTTTAACAACAACTTTTAAATGTATTATTCTATTTTTCTTAATAATGTTTTTTATTATGATTATGAAAAAAATATTTTTTAATATTAAGGTCCAGTTTATAAGCAATAATGAAATAGTTATGATGAATTAGATATTCAAATCAATGTATGTTTTATGTATTTTCATATATTTCTCATCACAGTAATTGTTATATGATTTACATGTACTGGCACTTTAAAAGAGTTCTCTGGCAGTCTTTTGGCGCCAAAAAGTTTTTAAATGTTTAGAAAGATGTTAGAATGGTTGTTCTGAGGAAGTCTGTAGTTTACAGATGAAAGCGCTAAACCGTTTGTCTAGTCGTATGTGTTTCCATTAAAATATTTTTTTCTTGCCCGGGTCCGGTTCACTTGTACTGTAAGCATAGCTAGAGACAGTGTGTTGTCTCATATTTCGGATTATCCAGTTCATTAATGGTGTTTTATAGATAGCTAAATATAAGTTTTATATATATATATATATATATATATATATATATATATATATATATATACGCTACTGTGGTGGTGCTGCTGCGGTAGCGTTGTTGCCTCACAGTAAGACGCTGTCATGTTCGATTCTCAGCTAGAGTGTCTTCTGTGTGGAGACATGCATGAATGGGCGCACCTTCGTTGAAGGTTGTGCGTCAGGGTTGGCAACTCAGCACATAAAAATCTACTGCCAATCATTAGCGGACCGGAGTTCCGCTGTGGTGACCCCTAACTGGGAAAAGCCAAAAGACACAACATATATATATATATATATATATATATATACACACACACACTAGGTTTCTTTTTTTTCTCTCTCTCTGGCTTGGTTAACTGGTGGGTAAATGATTGAAATGTTATAATACAATTTCTGATTTGAGGCAGCTGTTGTTACTTCTAAATAGCTGTTTTTATATGAAAGGGTTAATTTTTCATGATGATGTTTTGTGAGGAAACTGGTGGTCTGTGTGACTGTTCTCATTGTGAAGATTTATGACATTCATGACATGCACTGACAAGACAGTTTGAGTGTTTTTTTTTTTTTTTTGCTTTCTGTAAACTCTAAAAGCTTTAAGATCTGAATTACCCGCCGAAAATGCTTTTTTCTTCACTAGAGACAACTTCAGTTGTGCATGAGCCTTTTTAGATACTTTTTAATAAGTTTATGAAGCTGCAGCTTGATGAAACAACAGTGATGACATAATTTGACCTTTTGAATTTGTTAAATGATTGTACTTAGAATTCTTTTCTCTTGAAATTCTGTTATACTTCACTAGATATTTTAAATGGTAATCAATTAGTTCTTCTGATAAAAGTGTTTAACTCCTTTGAAAATGCCTATGTTCTCTTATGGATGCATACCTTCTGCAGATTCAATGGCACTATTAGTAACTAAATGACATCAAGTGAACTAGGAGCTGCATTAGAAAACTTATTATGCATATTAACATCAGACTTATGCTATATAACTAAACCTTTAGTAACTAAACAGAGGGTTGTGAGGCCCCTTTTTTACTTTTTTTTCTCTCTTTCTCTCTCCCCCCTTCCGAATGAAAGACATCAGCATAGATATTGTTAATACATATGAGTAATATGTGTATAATTGCAAAATATAATAGTTATGTTGTAATAGGTGTTATAAATATATTCAACAGATCCTTACATGAAAAATGTTAGATAGATGACTGACAAAATGGTTAAATTATATGATGTTTCTTGAAAAGTCTTGGAAATAATGACAATCTTCTTAACCTTCAGCTTCTAATGTTTATACATACTTTGATCTGATATGTATTTCTGGCATATCTACATATTAGAGGTGCTATTATCATATGTGACATATTCATATAGCTTCAGATATATTGGACACTCTCATTCTAATGTATATTTCAGGGATTCAGATTTCTTTAGTTGCTTTCATAATGCTTTTGTTTTTTGTTTTTATACTATATTCTAAGCAGAGATGGATAATTTGTGTTGTTTGGTATTTGACAGGTGGTGAATGGATGGTTTAGTTAAGTTTTTAACTAAACCAGAAACTTTATGTTTCATGCATGTGTTTGTAAATAGTTTTGGGTTTTTGAAAGTAGAGCTTAATACACATTCTGCATCCATGATAAGTAAGTTTTCAGTAGATTTCAAGTCAACATGGAAGAAAGGTCTTTCAATTAGTAATAATTCACACATTTTAGTCAATGGCTTATAAATGTTTATCATTGAATATTAATGGTTTGAACAATAATGTCAAAAGAGCTGGTTTGCTTAAATATATCAAAATGCATAAAGCCCAGATCATCTTTTTACAGGAAACACATCTAATAAAAAAAGATCTACAAAAATACTCATTCAGTGGCTATTCCATTCTGGCTGATTCATGTTTTAAGACTAAGAGAATGGGGCACTCTTATTCTATGAAAAATACTTATACTATGCCAAGAATTATAGATACAATTTCAGATAAAGATGGGATGCTAAGCATGCTTATTTTGGAAATCAATAGGAAGTATTATACTTTGATTAATACATACTGGATACCAGGACTGAGTACTAAATATGTTGACAAATATCTGAACCTGATTACTTTAAATGTAAAAGGGGAAATTATAGCAACAGGTGATTTTAACTGCATATTATCAGGCAATGATACTTCTAAAAATGGTAAAATAAAACTAACATCTCCAGCCAAGAAGTTAAATGACTTTACAAACCAGATGAACCTTAAAGATATACATGGTCTAAGAGAACATTATTCCTTCTTCTATACTCATTGTTCATATTGGTTTGGTACACAAACAAACATTGATAAGGTCTTTGTATCAAATAATATATACTCTAAAATAAGTAACATATCTATAATGACGTGTCCACGTTCGGACCATAATGCTATAAACTTTACATTAATTATACATACAAATGATTTAAGATTTCTACAGAGAATTCCTGCTTACATAACTAAGTTAAATAACTTTAGGGAATGGATAATGAAAGAAATAGACATGTTTATGGAAACAAATGATAATGGTGAAGTGACTGATATTATACTATAGGACACCTTTAAAGTTTATATATATATGATAGAATAAAATCTTGGTACCTTAAAAAAAGTAGAGAGTGAGACAAAGAACTTTTAGACTTACAAAAAACATAGACAAGATAAAAATGGATGCAAAACCAAATAACAAAGTAGTACATGAAACTACTAAGTTAAATCAAAAATACTTAGAAGTTCTGAATCATAAGATAGCCATAAACCTGGAAAAATTGATATTACAATCTTATGCTGTAAATCCCAAATATCTACATAAATAAGCAGTAAGATCCGAAAAAAAAATAAACAATCAAAATCTTATTAATGAGATTAAATATAAAAGTGATGGTTCAGTTAACAGTACATCTAACATAATGGGCATATTAGAAGTGTTCAAAAACTACTATAAAGATATAAATAATAACACACCACTTTTGAAGACAGATAATGTAATAAATACTTTTATTCAAGAAAATATAACTACTAAGGTGTCAATGCAACAAAATAACATATTAAATAAACAAATAACACTAACAGAAGTGAAAGAGCAAATAAAAATTTTAAAAGATAATAAAGCTCCAGGACTGGATGGAATAATTCCTGAACTATATAAGATTTTTCCTAAATATATAATAAAGAAAATGATGTGTGCCTTTACTATGGTTAAGCAAAAATGTATAACACCCCCATCATGGAAATACTAAGTTATTTCCCCCATATTAAAGCAAGGTAAGGACCCCAAATTCATATAGGCCAATTTTGACACTGATTATAATATTTTCATGACAATAGTAGCTAATAAGATAAAGAAAATATTACCTAATCTAATACATAATGATCAGGCATTCTTCATAGAAAAGTGCAAGATAGCATTATTAAATTACTATCATTAATAGACATAGCATGCAAATACAAAAAAAATAACTATTATCAGTCTAGACATAGAAAATGCTTTTGATTCTATTAGTTGGTTTGATCTACAAAGAATTCTGACTGGTTTTGAATTCTCCTCAGATTTTGTCAACTTATTAATGAAAATTTATAGTGGGGCACAAGCTTATGTGAAAATCGGATCATGTCTGCCCTCACCACTAGAAATTCTCAAGGGAACGAGACAAGGTTCTCCTTTGTCACCATTATTGTTTGCTCTTTCAATGGAACCTTTTGCTACATATATCAGAAACAAGCAAAATATAAAAGCCTTTCAAATTAGTAAGGACTATTGTCCTAAGATACAATTATTTGCTGATGATATGTTGTTAACGTTGGGTGAAAGTGATGGTTCTTTGCATGATGTTAAAAATATCTTAAGCAAGTTTAAAAGAATTTTAGGGCTTAAATGCAATCATAATAAATACAAAATATTACTAATTAACAAAAATATCAACAAAAACCTAAAAGGGAATAGCCTGTTTAATTGGG
The DNA here is from genome assembly GCF_019279795.1 of Protopterus annectens. NCBI lineage: Eukaryota > Metazoa > Chordata > Ceratodontiformes > Protopteridae > Protopterus > Protopterus annectens. Next base: position 1,345,395,339 of record NC_056728.1, read on the forward strand.
AGAATGATGTATTAGAATATTTGGGTGTCAGTATAAAGAGTACTTGGAAAGAGTCTGCTAAAGTAAACTACAATAATTTAGTAACCACCATTAGCGAACTAATCAAAAGATGGAATAAAATGTTCTTCACAATGGAGGATAGACTCTCTTTAATTAAAATGATAATTTTGCCTAAATGTTGTTTTATACACAGTCATTGATACTACCCCTCCCAAAAAGGTATTTAAAAAAATTAGATTCCATGCTACTTAAATATTTATGGTACCCCTTAAAATCTAGGATTGCATATAAATGGCACATTAGAGTTTGGAACAGTAATGCAATAGCATTCCCTAGCTTAGGTCTTTATTCAAAATCAATTATAATTAATGTAATATTACATTGAATCACACCTACCTAGATATCTGGCTGGATAACAATACATGAGATTGATATAACTGATGTCAGAACTATAGAAAATCAATTTAAGGAAAAATATGGAATAAGCAGAGTTCATTGGCTTTTATGTGAATTTTGTTTATTTAATAAGAAGTTTGATCATTTTTCTTATGGTATTAATCAAATATTTAATAACTTTAAAAATGCAATTGATTTTAATTACAACATTAAACAATTTATATTTCTTATATTCCCTATAGCATACTCCCCTGATTGCCCAGATTCTTTCAACATCAATGTGATGCAAAAATTAAAGGAAAATAACTTGATATTCTGGCATCAGTTTATTGAAAATAAGAGTATTAAACCACTAAACTCTCTTTCGTGTAGTTTTGATAGTAGTCAAGACAGTTGGTTGTTTATACACTCATTACAGCAGTTTATAGAAAACAAAATGAGAGTATCAATCAACCTAGAGACTGAACCTATACCTAGTTTGATTCAACTTTTTATTAGGTGTCTTGAAAAGACAGATAATCAAAAATTAAGTTTCTTACCTATATATAAGATACTAAGAAAAGACACTCTAAAGTTTGACTCCGATTTTTAGAATTACTATCTGATGAATCCAAACAATTGTTATTGAATTCTGCGTATGGTACCTCTTCTTCATTATATTGGAGATTTTATACATGGAAATTTATGAATAGGAGTTTCTATGCTCCACATAAAGTAAATGTTCGAAGTATGATGAATTACTAGAGTCCAAATGGGTTCACATGTTCATTGAATGTAGAAATGTTGTTCAATACTGGAACAACTTTAAATATTTTGTAAATGCTTTATGGTCTGATAACTGTCATATTTCTAACTCACTAATCCTATTCAAGGTTCCTATACCTAATGTAATACCTAAATCTCAGATTCAGTTACTCTGGTCAATTATTGCAATTGCCAGAAAAGTTATTACTTTGAACTGGAAAAGTAAACAAGATTTGATGTTTAAAGATTTTATTAATTTAGCAAAAGTTGTTTGTAAAAAGAACTGCAAACCATTTGTTATAGAACTCATAAAATTACTCATAAAATTACTCATAAAAATAGCATGGCAAACATAGGAAAACCTTTTGAACAAATACTGATAACTTCTCATGGATAAAATGATTGTTTATCATGGATGAATGTAAATGTTGTAAATAGTTTTGTTATTGTTTTATTGTATTTGTTATATGTACATGTGTGTATATTTATAATGAAAACAAAATAAAAATGTTTTTGAAAGAAATATGGGCTAATCTGGACAGGCCAATGTTGAATAACATATATCAGGTTCTGAGAGATACAGAGCATTTTTTAAAAGATTTATATGCCTATATGAACAATAGAAACAAGGATGAGACATTTATATTAGTGACAATGGACGTTGTGTCCCTTTTCACAGTGATATCTAATGAGTCGGGCTTGAGAAGTTTAGAGAGATTCATTAGGGAATACTCCAGTACTGAAGAAAGACATATACATGTGTTAGTAGAGCTAAGTTGGTTCTATATAACAATGCCTTTAATTTTGACAAGGATGTGTTTTGCCAATGCAATGGCATAGCTATGGGCACTTCATGTGCCAATAGCCACGCCAATGCAGTAATGGTCATATGGGAAACAGAATTTATGTTACAGGGACCATTTAAAGAAAAAAAATTGTTTATGAGAAGGTTTGTAGATTATCTTTTTATGTTATGGGGGGCACATATGAAGAGCTTTGGGGATTTGAGAGGTACATAAACAGTAGTACTTCTTATTTGAAGTTTACAACAGTAAATTCAGAAAATAAAATTAATTTCTTAGATGTGTCAATAGTAATCGAGAATAGTAGAAATGTACACCAAACAGTATAAAAAAGTTTCTCATGTTAATCATCTTTTGTTCAAGAACAGTATGCATCCACCGCATATTTTTAAAAATGTGGTTAAAAAACATGTTTATAGAGCCTCTAGGCTAAATATGCGTGATGATGATTTTCATAAACAAACTGAAGTTGTCAGAAATGATTTGAAGGCCAGAGGGTATACTGAATCATTTTTGGATAATAATATTGAGCAGGTTTTTAAATTAAGACAGTCTAATGCTAAACCTCACTTTTCAGAAAACAGGAAAGAATGTCTGAATAATAAGAGAAGTGTTACTAAGCTGAGAGTACCTTTAGAATATTCTACAAATTTAGGCATGTATATGGATATTGTAAGGAAATGCTGGGGAATTCTAACCAGTGATAAACAGGTTAAGGAGATGATAGATGTGGAACCAGATTTTTTATTTAAGAATAATTTGTCCCTGAAAAGGAGACTTTGTTACCCTAAACATAGTGTTGGAACCACAATAAGAGTTGGTACTAGACCATGTGGATGTTGTTCATTCTGCAAATTTATAGAGATGTGCACAGTTTACACCCCCCCATTATCAGAGTATATAGTTTTCAATTGTATTCTACCTGTGAAACTAAACATGTGGTTTATTTAGCACATTGTTTAAAATGTAAAAAGTTTTATGTAGGGAAAACTGACAGGTACTTAAAATACAGAATCAGGGAACATCTTTACCATATTAATAAGAAGGATAATTTAAGTGCTTTAGCCAAACATGTGAATGAAACTGATTCTGAACACACATTTAAGTTTTTAGTTATTAGTAGGGCACCCAAGAATATTAGGGGTGGTGACATATGAAATGCCACAAAAAATTTAGAAGCAGAATGGATAGTAAGGTTGAGAGCCAATGCTGAGTTTGGAATGAATGAGTATGCTCCCCTTAAGCCTCTATTAAAGAAAAGACATTTTACTAGATGAAAATATGTGCAATAGGTATATATAGTGAATAATTATGCATATTCTGTAGAGTATTTATTGCAATGTTTTATATATTTTGAAATTTTAAGTACTGTATTTTAATGTGTAGTTAAATATAGGTAGGTAGATGTGTGATATCTTTGTCTTGAATATTTTAATATGAGTGTAGTTTTAAGGTAATGTCACTACTTAATTACTTCAGGTGTTTCTGTATATGTATTTAAGCCATTCTTATTTGAATAGTTGTTAGCATCTGAAGAAGTGGGATTTGTACCTATGAAAGCACTTGTGCTTCCTTTTTGTGGATTAAAACTGTGTTTTTAAACTGGAAACTACAGCCTTCTTATTGGGTCATTTTGTTTTTTATCTTATTATCATCCATAACTGCCATCTTAACCCCCATAAGAAATTTGTCATTGCCTTCATATATATTCACCTTGGTAATAATATTCCAATCCTGGAATCTATCCTGTCTTGGTTCTCTCACAACATACCCTACGAAACCTTCATCCTAGGTGATGTTAACATCGACCGGACCAAAATTTATACTGACTCTCCACAGCTCAGTATCAACCTTCAAGGATTCCACCAACTGATAGCATCTGCCACCCACATGCACAATACCACTTTTTGCAATTCTACCATTCACTGGATTCTCACTAACTCACCTAACCTTTACCACAGTCCAACTACCTTAGCAAACTCTTTGAGTGACCATCTTCCTACTACCATCCTATGACACTCTACCCAAGCAACAAAACCTCACTCTTACAGAGACTGTCATAAACTTAATGACTTCAATACCACCCAGTTCAATTCTATCCTCTCTAGTATTGACTGGTCCATCCTCAAACTAGTTCCTATTCCTTGATATCCTCAACTCCCTAGCTCCTACCAGACATATTCAAATCAAATCTAACTTTGCCTCCTGGGTTTCTAAAGAAACTAAATCTCTCATGAATAAACGTGACAATACTTGGAAAGCTTGGACTACGACTAAACAGACTTCCCTGTTTCACAAGTACAAAGAACTTCAGAACCTTGTCAAAAGACATGTCTGTAAAGACAAAAAAAATCATACTATAACTCTCCCCAGAATAACTGCAAAACCAATCCACAGAAATTCTGGTCCACCTTAAAGAAAATTCTTAATCCCGGGTGCCCTTCTAATCCCTCCACTTTCCCAAACAACACTCCTCTAGAAACTGCTACCCTTCTCAATACACACATCATAGACGCTGTCCAGAAACTTACACTCTCAAATTTTAACAAAAATTCCACCTCTATCCCTCCCAAGCCACAAAACAATAACCCTTTCTCCTTCAAATCAGTTCCAACCTCTTACATTAAATCACTCCTTCTGAAGCTTAAACCTGCTCTCCCTCCTCAGACAATCTCCCACCCACTTTTCTCAAATTAGCTGCAGAATCAATAGCCTATCCAGTATCCCTTTTAATCAATAGATCTATCAGGAAGCAACAGTGCCAGAGATTTGGAAGTCCTTCTTCACTATCCCTTGCATAAAGGGGGGAACTCAATGGACCCATCAAATTTTCATCCAGTTGCCATCCTCTCTCCAAAATTCTGGAAAAATGTATACACTGACAGTTCTTAAACTATCTCCTCCAACAGAACCTCCTCACGCCCACCCAACATAGCTTCTGCCCTAATCACAGCACCTCTACAGCCCTCCTGTCTTATACACATACAGTAGCTGAAGCCCACGATAATAACCTCCTAGTATCCAGCCTTTTTCTTGACCCCTCTAAAGGCTTTGACACTGTCTCTCATCCTATACTTCTAACTAAACTTTCCAACCTCAGTCTATCTCCTTCCACCCTAGCCTTCTTCTCTAGTTACCTGTCTCATAGACAGCAATCTGTTTGATGGCTCTCCTCCTGCTCACTCTACCTCCCAGTGACAACCGAGGTACCTCAAGGCTCCATCTTGGGTCCCCTCCTGTTCAATATCTTTACAAATGAACTTCATACCTCCTGCAAACAATCTGCTCTAATGCAATATGCTGATGACTCAACTCTTATTTGGACTTTTGACAATATCTCTGACCTTCACACTCTTACCCAGGACACTTTTCTATCCGTTGAAAAATGTCTAGCTGATAACTTACTCATCCTGAACCCTAAAAAAAAAAAAACTCCTGCTATTCCTCCCATGTTCTCTCTCTCACCTAAAATCTACCTTTCTCATCTCATCCTCCAATGACACCACCATACAACCTGACTTCCACACAAAGCTTCTAGGTGCCATCATTGATGATGAACTTAAATTTAACCTACACATCCTTCAAAGTATAAAAAAACTCACCAAAAACTGGGTATGCTCTACAGAAACTGTAGATTCCTGACCTCTAATGCTAGATTTTCCCTGGCACAGGCTCTTCTTCTCCCCTCCCTTCTCTATGCCACCCCAATACTAACTAATATTCAGTTCACTACCCTGGCCAAACTCCAACAAACCTACCACAAAATAGCAGGATTTATCACAAACTCCCCACATAACTCACACCACTGCCTTGCACTCAACTCACTACAATGGCTAGAACTCCGTCAACAACTCCTCCTACCTCTGTTACAAAGTATTCACTCTATACTTTATAAACCATCCTCCTGCCCTGCTTTCTCCTCCTTAGTATCCATCTTCTGCACTCCAACTCGCACACTTCGTACTTCAAACCAACAACTCCTTGACATCTACAAACCCCAAAAAACTATCGGTAAACTGGACCTCCTCCACCCTCTTCACTAGCCAATCATATAAAAACACAACACACACACACACACACACACACACACACACACACACACACACACACACACACACACACACCTCTTTAAATCTCCACCCCCTTAGTACTCACACTCTTACACCATTCCTATTGTCTTTCATCACCCTCCAAACTAACAATCTCATCTGTCTCACACTACTCTAATTACTAATATGCCTATTATTCTTAATATACTATTTCTCCTTCTCCTTTAAACTACATTACTCTTTCTCTCAGTTCTCACATGCTATCAAAGCACTACTGTTATACACACCAAATCACCCACACTCACTTTATCTCCAAACCACAACCCATCTACCTTTATTCACATTTCCCCCTCCCTGTCTAACTTCACCATTATTGCTACACATAGATTCAAATGCTTCCTCACACCTAAACAGCATGTCAACCACAAAAACAAATATCCACACATGCACCCATTCTCTCCAATAATCAATTTCATATTATCCAACCTGTTACTATCAGGAGACGTCCACCCCAACCCAGGACCTAACAATACTCCACAAAATACTTTCAATACCACTACCACCTCTGTGCTCTCTTCCACCTATCCATCATACATTACTAGTACTTTTCCCCAAAAAAGACTCACCCTTTCATCTATAAATATTCAAAGTATAGTTAAAAAAACCAACACACTTCATGCTTGGATCACTCAACATGACCCAAACATACTTGCCTCGTGTGAAACCTGGTTAAAACCAAGTATTTCTAATTTTGAAATTCTTCCCCCTAGCTACAATATCCTCAGGCATGACAGACTTTCAAAAAGAGGAGGGGGAGTTGCAATCATGTATTCTAACTGCCTGTCTGTCTCCCCTATCTCTTTTCCCATATCTGACTTTCTCCCAGCTGAGATAATTTTAGCTGACTTTAAACTTAGCCACCATAAAAAACTTGCCATTGCATCAGTTTATATTCCTCCTGGAAATAATGTCCCCATTTTAGAACACTTTCTATCCTGGATATCTAAAACTATCCCTTATGAAACCATCATACTAGGAGATGTCAATATTGGCTGGCTGCAGATCAATAAAGAATTACCTTCTACCTCTCTCAGCCTGTATAGATTCACACAGCTCATCTCTTCCCCTACCCACCTTCATAAAGTTTCCTCTACTGGTTCACTTATTGACTGGATACTAGTATCTCACCCCAACATTACCATAATCCAACCACTCTACCAGACATATTAGGTGACCACCTACCTTTACTAGTTCACAGAAACTCTGAACACCTGCATAAAGCACAACAATATAAGGTGACCCGTGATTTATCTAGCTATTCTCCTGACTCACTAAAGTACCTCCTCTCTACTATAAACTGGTCCTTTCTCTCTATTCTCACTCTCGATGAAGCAGTCCTACACTTCAACAACACCTTTCTATCCATCCTCAACTCCCTTGCCCCCACTAGGAAAACTTGCATCAAATTCAGATATGCCCCATGGCTAACTAAAACTACCCTTACACTCATGAAGACCAGGGATAAAGCTTGGAAATTTGGAAAGACGATAATACTTCTTCCAACCTTATCTCTTACAGGGAACTTAGAAACAAAGCTAAGAAACAAATCAATCTTGATAAAAAGAACTATTACCAATCCTCACTTAACAATCCCTACTGTAATCCTAAAAAATTCTGGAACTCTATCAATAAACTTCTCTCACCTGGTACGCCTACCCCACCCACACCTTATTCTGACAAGACTCCTCTGGAAATAGCAACCCTCCTTAATAAGTTCTTCATTGAAACCATTGAAAACTTAACTGTAACTAACTTCTCAACCCACACCTCTTTCAATCCATCTACATCTTCATCCACCTCTGATTCACCTCTTTCACCCTCACTCTCATTCTCACTATCACCTGTTCCCACCTCTTATATCAAGTTGCTCTTAACTAAACTAAAACCTGGTTCACCCTCAGCTGATAACCTTCCTCCATTATTCCTTAAACATGCAGCTACATCTCTAGCTTACCCCATATCTATCCTGATTAATAGATCCATAAAAGAAGGCAAAGTCCCTGAAATTTGGAAGAAATTTTTTGTAGTACCTCTTCATAAAGGAGGAAACTCCACTGAGCCAACCATTTCAGACCAATTGCCATACTGTCTCCTCTCTCCAAAATACTGGAAAAGTGTATCCATAAGCAAGTATTTAATCATCTGCTAGAAGAAAACCTACTCACACCAACTCAACATGGTTTTCGGCCCACACATAGCACAGCTACCGCTCTTGTATCCTTTACTAATAACATTGCTCAAGTCAGGGATAATAGCAGAATAGCATTAACCCTCTTTCTGGACCTGTTGAAAGCATTCAATACCATATCTCATACCATACTTCACCATAAACTCTCCAACCTAGGCTTCTCAAACTCCACCACCTCCTGGTTCTGTGATTACCTCACTAAAAGACACCAGGCTGTTAGATGGAACTCTTCCTACTCCCCCTTTCTAGCAGTTAGGACAGGGTTCCCAACAAGGATCAATATTGGGCCCTTTCCTCTTCAGTGTATTTACCAATGACCTTTTATCATCCTGCCCCCAATCCAATCTTATTCAGTATGCTGATGACTCGACCATCATCAACTCTGTTGACAACATAGAAAACCTTCAATCCCTTACACAAAACTCACTCCACTCAGTTGAAAACTGGCTACAATCCAACCAACTCCTGCTAAATGCGAGCAAAACTAAGCTACTACTTTTCCTACCTAAAAATCTGGAACATGCAAAACAGAACTTTTCCATAACATCCCTTAATGGAACTAAAATTTCTGTTGGCACCCAAACAAAACTCCTTGGAGCAATAATTGATGATGAACTTAAATTCAACCATCACATTCATAGCTCAGTAAAAAAAAAAACACCAAAAACTAGGTCTGCTTTACTATCACAAAAACTTTCTTCCCTGTGCATCCAGGCCATCCCTTGCCCAATCCCTGCTTCTACCATCCCTACTCTATGCTTCACCTATTCTTACCCATATACAGAGTAACCTAATATCCAAACTAGAAACCACATATAACAAAGTAGCCAGATTTGCTGCAAATCTGCCTTACAAATCCCATCACTGTCTCTCATTAAAGGCTTTACACTGGCCTGAATTTTCCAACTTACTGCCTCAATCCCAACTTCTTATAGCCCACAATATACTAAACAATCCTAAATCCTGCCCATCCCTTGTAAATTCTCTGAAACTTTATACTCCTCAACGCCCACTAAGAAGTACTAATCAATACTTTCTTGAAGTTCATAAGCCAAACAAAACCTTTGGGAAAATACTCTATTGTCACTCAGTTACAAAAAATTGGAACACACTCCCTTTAGCCCTTAGACTACTTAAAGCAAAAATGCCTTCAGGAAACAGCTTAAATCTTTTTTCCTATCAAGTTGGATATGTTCATGCTCTAAACTAATACCCAAGAAACATTCAGGGATAACCTAACTTAACTGTATCACTTCTAGCTCTCTCTCTTACTACTACCTACACATTTTTTTTCGTCATATTCCATACTAGTTAGCTCATGTTACACTCAATTCCCATAACCCCTTATTACTGTTCTTTAATTTATTTATTAACTTCCAAAGTGCACACAACTTTATCTGTATATTTACTTACTTCATGCCTAGTACCTTGGTTCAGCAATGTGTTTATCTTTGCTCTTACTATTTTGTTTACTTAAAACTTTTTTTTTTTTTGGGAGCTTTTCTCCTCAGGTCTCTGCTGAAAAACGGCTTCTAAGAACCCAGACAGACTAACCCGGTTAACAAATGTAAAAATAAAAACAAAATAAATAAATAAATCCACTTTATCCCAAGCCTGGAATAAGCTTCCATCCCACTTACACTCCATTACATACCCTATACAATTTAAGAAAGAACTCAGACTATACTTTATAAGGACCAAAACTTGTACTTGTCATGACCCTACCTAACTCCAATACTATTCTTTATGCCACAATCTGATACAACTTCTCAGCATATTTATTCCCCACATATTTTACACTAGCATCATATTACCCCTCCAGATATCCTTACCACCCCATTCATGCACTCTTATCTCTCACACCTCATAATTTGTACTATTCCTAAAATACTATGACTTATTATACACATTACCACACCACATATGTGTAAAAAAAAAAAATGTATATATATATATATATATATATATATATATATATATATATATATATATATATATATGTATGTATATATATATATATATATATATATATATATATATATAAGTATAGTACTTATTTTGTGTTACCGCTCTTCCCTATTATGCTTATTAACTTATCACAGTGAATTGCTTTGAATTTTGCTGCTAAAAGTAATTGTTTTTTGAATTGCAAACTAAACTGTTATGTATACTTTAATTGTCTGTCACTGGAGCTTTTCTTCTCAGGTCTCCACTGAAAAAGGGTCCCTGTTCCAGCTGGACTAACCCTGTTAACAAATGTCAATAAATAAATAAATAAATAATTGTTCTGATGGAAGACATATTCTCGTTTAATCAGAGCGTGTTTCTATATTCCAGTATAGACAAGCAGCAATGTCATTTGTCAATCAATGCATGTCACCATTTTTCTCTTCATTTATTTTTTTATCCCATTACCTCCTGCCACTGGCCATTGTCCATGCTCCAGTTAGTCCATTACATTTCCCTACCCATAAATGCCTCTTGTGTATCCAGACAAGATTGGGACCCCACTGTGACCGTGAAGCTGGGTGTCCCTGTCTAGGGGTAGAATGAACTCATAGTCTATAGCCTTTAAGACTTGTTATTTTCCATTTAAGAGAGATGAGCTCTTAACAGAGCCAGAGCTGGATGGTGGCGGGTGGACATCATATATATAGCTGTGGTCAGGGATTTAGGACATATGGGGAAGGGAAACTCTAACTGTGTGGAATGAGCATGATGGATTAGGCATGCCCCACTGTTAACATCCTAGCTTGCCTACAACCAGGATGATATGACTGAATCTCCATCAAGGCATGCCCTGATTGTGCACAGAACCCCAGTCCTTCACTAGGAATAGGTGAGCCAAGGTACATTGCTTATTCTGCCAGCCTCCGACCACCTCCTCCAGCATCTGAGCCGCTAATCAAACTCAAATCATCTGGGTTACAGCTAGGGCCTCATCTCTCTATGCCATAGAAATGGGGCTTCTTCATCAGGTGTTTGATTCTTTGTATTACCCGGTCTCCTTCATCATTGCTCTGTGGATATCTTAGACTTTCTTTAGTATGTCTGAAGTCCCAATCTCAAGCAAAGTTTCTGAATTCATGGTTACTGAATTGCTGACTACTATCTGAAATTACAGAGTATTAAACCATGTACGAAACATTAATTGAATGTTTGCTTAGAAATATCTGTAAATTCAGTCTCTAGAATTCCATATCTGACAAAAGTACTTTTAAACTATGTATTTACAATTGTACTTGAAGTGTCTTTCAGTTTAACTTCATCGGGTCTATATTATAAACACAAACGCTTACCTTATCGAATCCCTAAACGTTGACCCGTCCTCATCGAACCACATAAACACTGAATGCCCTAAACCGCGAAATTCAAAACATCGAACTATCATACTTGTCCCACCCCACTGCCTGCTACATACTACCTACACAAACTAAATAAACCACATACATACATACACTAACCAAAACCCTACTTCTAACCCTAAATTAAACCCTACTTCTAACCCTACACTAAATGTTACATATACCACCAAGGATGCACTTAACTTAACCCACCCACTAACCCTAAGGTCCGTAACTATCGCACACTTACCTTACGGAGCTATACCGCAGAAGGCCAACCATGACGATTCGACGTTTCTGGTTTCGCTCTTCTGGATGTTCGATGTTTTCACATTTTGATAAGGATGCATCGACGTTTAGGGCTTCGATAAGGTAAGCGTTCGAGTTACTAATATAGACCTATTTCATCTGGGGCCCTATAACAGCAGTCATCACATATTAAATTCTGATCATTTATAACCTGATACAGAACTGGTCTGAGCTCATTCTGTGGTAACTCTGGTGTATCATATGAAACAGCACTTCTTTAGGAATAAGATTATGGAACTTGTTGCCCATCAGACACCTTTTCACTCACTTCTCTTTCAAGTGTGACAGCTTTGGCCAGTAGAGACCATTTCAAGCTCTCTCCTTGATTTTAACAAAACAAGTGTGATTCAGTGCTTTTAACCAGCATGTTTCCTCTCAATTGATTACAATGATTACTTTATCAGACCTGAATACAGAACCTTGAATACAACTTTGTCTGGCATAGATAAGGCTATAAATGAATGTATTATTTCAGTGCCTTTGTGTAGCTGCATTACCCTGTTTTTTACAGTATATTTTAGAAAATTTACTTGTGATATTAGTAATGGAAGAATAACCCTCAAGGCTTTTAAATATTCCTGTAAAAGGTACTAATTTTTGCTCCACCTTTAGATATACTTTACTTAATAAAACTGCAGTACACATTTGCTTGCCAGTTCTGTATTGTCAAGAAATATTTACACAGATTCAGCAACATACTTTGTAGTCTAGGGGGTGCTTTGTGAAGTGTTTTCCTGAATATGTTCTGCAGTGATTTAGAATTTGTCTCAAATGATAAATTTGTAGAATGATTTTCTGATATTTGTTTGAGTGCAAAGTAGATGAATTTAAACTCAATTTCTGTTTCCCAGTGCTGAAATGCTCCATCATTTTTCATACAGAATCACTGCTAGCATGGTTTCCATTTCTGCCATGCCTCTCAACTGTCCAGATTTTTGCATAATGTCTAGATTTTTGTTTCATATTTTTGGTCTGTTCCTCATAAAGTTTGTGGTTTTCTGGCAAATCATTGAGAACTGAAACCACTAAATAATGACAAACATTTGAGTTTCAGACTTCATACCCTTTGGAAAATGCATGCTAATGCATAATCTGTTATTCTATCAAATTTCTAAGTTTATAAGGGCGATATTCAAAAGCTGTCCCTATTTTTTCCCCTTTATCCCCCATTATTTTTGGCTTTGTCCTGACTTCTTGCTCCAAGAGGTTGAGAGGTATGATTTGTGCAATAGCAATTTTTTCATTGGTTTAAATGTTTATTGTTTTCTGTGGTTTTGTGGACATGGCATTAGCATATGTATCTAAGAGTGTGAAGGTGTTATACCTTCCCCCCCATCAGTATGCAGGAGAGTTTGTTTCCTCTGAAAAAGTATTCATCGGGCTGAATCTTCAGTTGGTTAGCTTCATCACCGGGTTGAGACTTCCAGTAAAAGCATTAACTTCTTATTGCTTATCACAAACCTTTTGCCCTCCCCTACTTGAATCATTACACCCCTTAAGGTTTTTCTCCTGCATTTGAATTAATACATCCCTTTTCACCCCCAAACAACACTTCTCATCTTGCTCGTTTTCTAACTGCCCCCATCCACGACTCAACCTCTCTCATGCATCTCCTGTATACCAAAGTTATAGACCTAGATACACCAGTTTGGAACAGGCAGCCTAAATAGAACAAATCCTGTACCAGGACATGTTTCCTATGCTATTACCACTGTCCTCCTATACAATACCATCTTCCATCCCCTACTACTTAATTTTAGAGCTTAACTTCAATGTATCTCTTGAACTCTTTGCAAACCTTTCTTTATTGAAATTAAAGAACACTAAACTTCTTTATAATAATGTTTTCCTTCTACAGTATCACTGCATTTACTTCTGCAAGATTTTACAGTTGGAATGACTCTACAGACATAATTGTTGATGTAAATACTTTAATGTATATACATGTCTTGTAATTATGTTTGCTGTTATCGTTCTGAGAACTGTCTGAAATTCACTTGTTAATATAAATGTACTGAGGTGGAGCTTTTCTCCCCAGGCATCCACTGAAAATGGGCTCTGCCCAGTCAGACTTTCCCAGTTAACAAAGACAAATATGTAAATAAATAAAAATCTGAAGTGTCAGTGAAATGAGGCTCAAGAAAATGGTGAGGAAGTCTGTGAAAGTTTTCACATTCATGCACAATATTGTGAAGGTTTTCCTATTCATGCACAATACCTAACATTTCTTTCTTAATTTCAGTACATGTACTGTATGCAGATGTAGTGCTATCAGTGAATATACCACTGACCTGTTACATTGCATCAGTACCGTTTGCTAGAGAATACTGGGATCTACATGTAGCCCAGCTGATTTAGACATTTCAGAATATTTCAGTGAGTGCATTTTACACATGCTTCTTCAGTAGCCCAAAGATTTTTTTCCTCTTCCAGTGACAATTTCCACGTCTCATCGTGCTGTAAAAGATTCCTTACTGGCATAGTAACTTATGGCATGTGAGGTATGAGATTGGATAAGCACAGAAATATTCCCAGAAATCTGACGAGGGATTGTCTCCCCTCTAAATTTGACAATTGACTAATCTGGCCAACCTCAAATCATGCTTCTGCTTTGTCGTAGCCCATGCAATTAAATCGACGGTTGTGTCGTGCATGGAGTGCCAAGATTACACTCCAATAATGGTTAAAAAGCCCCATAGTCCAGTACTACTCTAGCATGAGACCCGACCATAACAACAATTGTTAAGCACCCCCTACATGCTGTTAAGGTCACATCTGGCACTAAAAGCCGACAGCACCTACCAGTAAATAGCAACAGCAGAAAAACATGAAACTGCTTCTTTTTAATTCGCATTTCTGCCAACTGTCTGCTACATTACAGACACTATTTTGATTTAAACTTCTTCCCTTAGACAGGGAATACATAAAGATGTCAAACACTTCCCCAAATGTTTTACCTGCACAATGCATTGCATTTTTTTATTTAAATTTTTCTTTTGTGTAATCAATAGTACATGCAGCAGATAAATCTCCATGCACTATGAAAAATTATGACAGGATCTCTGAGCATAACATATTATGTGTTCTCAGCATGGATACCAAGATACACCTCTTAAGCAAATTTCTTGGTATCTATGTCTCAATCATATAACATATATGTTACAACTGGAGACCCAAACATAATCCTCTGTATTATAAAGTCCACAATCTATGCCACACCCCTGTAGAATACCTTAGGTGTGGAAGAAATACCAAAGTATAGACTAGGAAAGGTGTGCCTTCCCAGCTGGTTATTGAACATATGGGGATTCTAACTAGTTTCATCTGACTTGCTTTTCCAGAAATCTAGTACAGAGTAGAAGAATATTTTCCTTTGTGCATCGGTATTACAGCCTCTTCGGTGGTCAACAATGGGTATAGCTTTCCCTGAATCACATTGTTCACATCATAATGTCTACTCACAGTTTAAGCTTATCTTGCTTCATATTTGTAACCTTATTGTTAAACCATTCTGTAAGCTCTGTCTAACAATATCACAAATATTTCCCGTTCTTTTAAGTTCTTGTTCTATCCTACTGCTTAATACAGCAAGTACTCTTCTAGGAAAAGATTGGTATTGCATCAGGAAGTATTTTGATATGGTATTCAAGGTGAACGTGAAATATCTGTATTTTTTAGCATTAACAGGAGCACTCTGTAAATTACTATAAGTAATAACTTTGCAAACATTCTTGAGGACACCCACGTTTACTTGTAAGCTGAGAATACTTTTAACCATGTCAAGTTCCTCACATACCAAAAGACCCAAGATAGTCAGTTTTTTGGGGGCTAAGCTCCATTAATGTAGAAGGATAAAGCTCTGACTAAGACCCAGGAAACAGAATTTGATTAGATGCTCAAGCATCCAGTAGTGTGGCAAGGATGAAATGCCAAGTGCTGAAAATCTGGAAAAAAAAGACCAAAAACACACAAGAAAAGCGGATCTCAAAAATTGCTCACCTCTTCAAAACTTCTTTTTGCAGCGTGGCCTCCCATCTTGGAGGCAAACCCCCCCAACATCCCAAACTTATATACCAACTCTGAGATCACCATACTTCAGGGAAAAAAGGGAATGTTCCAAGAAATGGCATCTCACACTTAATATAAACAAGTCCAGTCTTTCAGCCCTTCATTCTCTGTGTTTTGGGACTCACTCTAGCAGGTTCTAACATTTCAAATGGTTACCATTTGTATTATAGACTTGCTTTATGGCTCATTTTAACATTATTTTAGGATCTACAATGAAACATCAATTTCCTCAATGGTGAGCAGCTAGAATGTCAAAATAAGTAAATAATGCCCAAAACAGAGAAGGCTGCATTTTGTTCGGGGGGGGGGGGGGGCACTGGCAATAATTTCCTATGGAAAACAGTGACTGACATTTTCTTTTACTTTTTTTCCCCTGGACTGCTAATACTCAAAGAATTTTACCTCAACTACTTGTAGATGAGCCTTATTTTTAGTTTTATTTCCTCAATGGACTCCATTGAAATACACATTCCCAATTTCACTCAGTCTGTACACATCCAGAATTGTATTTAAAACCACTTCTGAGTCTTGCAGAAATCTTCTGTCTTAATTGATCAGCTTTAATGGAGCAAACCACTAGCATTTAGCTTTCTTCCTCAGTTCAGTCACAAGAACATCTGTAGTAACCTGAATGCCTTGTTTTCTTGTAAAAAAGTATGCCTAAAAATATCTGATTTTCTTTTGCTTTCATTATGCTTAATTTTATTCTTTATAACTGCTAACTTCCCTCTTTTTCATCCCTGAGGTTAAACTGTATTAAATACCTTAGTATCTTCATCAGCAATGCTAGGTAGTATGTTGCATTGATATTTTTCTGGCTTATTTGCAACTGCCAGTTGCAGTGAGCTACAATCCAACCTTATACAGCCAAAGTTCCAGTTCTCTTGACAAGTTGTTACACAGTTTAATGTACATTGATCGTCATTAAGGACGCACACTGAAAATTACTTTAGAGGCTTGTGTTTGTGTGAAAACATGACATAAATTTGTTGTCCAATACTTTGTATAAATTGTGACAAGAAAACCTTAATAGCAGCATTAGTAATACAAACTTACATTGATGGCTCATTCATCTACTGTAGAGCACTTATCCTGTGGACCATGTCGCAGTAGAAAAGGGACTTCTTTATACCTTGGGTGCTACCTCCATTCCAACAATCAGTTTACAACTCTGGTGATTTGCTTTCAGTTAAGACACCACTTAAAATTCGTTTAAACTATATACCAGATGTGTTGTGAGAACAGGCATTGCAGAGCCATGATATTTAATGTCCAGAATCTTTACTGACTGCATCTGTTTAATGGATATACCCAGTATTAAAACTATACACCACTATTTACTGTGTGTGTGTGTGTGTGTGTGTGTGTGTGTGTGTGTGTGCGCGCGCGAGTGCACGCGCATGTGTCTGATTACCTCGACATTTTTCACATTGCTTTGCATAACTTTACATCAACAACTATCCATCAAATTATACCTCATCATGCTGCAAGGATGAGCTTTAATATGAAATTATACAGGGGTTGCAAAAGTCCATTACTACCAGTACTACCATTACTACCATGTGATACATTGAAATTTGATGTATTGTAAGTGATGCAATGGAACTTGACTGAAAACTGCGCGACCATCTGAATTGCTACATTGTTGAATAGTCAATGTGCATTGACATAAAGATACAGTACACTGCTAGTATTCCATCAATGCCCACTCCTTTGATAATGCACAAACCAGGTGTTCTCACAGTAGGAAGGTCTGCTGCACCCCATACCTTCACATCTTTAAATATGCTACTTCCAAGATCCTACAATGGGGGGGCAGAAGTTCCCTTATCCGAACTTTTTTTCAGATGATATAAGCTTTGAAGAAAGTCTACAACCTAAATGACTACACACACACACACACACACACACACACACACACACACACACACACACACACACATATAAACGTACACACAATATATATTTATCTTATAAAATGAGTACAGAAAAATTATCAATAACAATGTTAGCTACCAATGTATCAAATGTGTTTCATGCACGGGAGAAAACTAGTGCATGCCACCTAGATCCAACAGTCACAGATCCTTTATCTCTCATAGCTTTCAAAATCTCATGAAAGCCATTTTCTCCCGCCACTTACTTTGATCTGCAATGGAAGAAGACTCTGCAGTCAATTTCCACATAGTATTTCATAAAAAGTGCAGAAAATATCTACAAAGCATAGAAAAATGAAGAGATCCTGGGGGACATTTACCACTGAAACTATAAGTTTAACATCTCCACTAAAAGCAAAAAAAAAAAAAAATAACATGCACTTTAAATATTATTTTCAGCAAATGCCCTTAACTGTGCTAAAATGTAATAGTGTTGTGCTTAAATTTTCAGTGTGCCATTTATGGAGCACCAGCATCTAAACTGTAATATTGAATTACTGCAGCTCAGATCCAAAATGCAATTTACAAACAGAAATGTGAAACAACATTTACAAATAGATTTATGGAGCAGCCAAAGACAGTTTAACATAAGGTTCCCTAAAATGACAACCTTGAAATTTTCACACCAAAATTCCACATAGTTAAAAATGTACAGATTTGTGCAACAATCATTTAGTCAAAATGGGCAATGCACATTTTCAATATTATTTTAACATTTGCCCATAAATTAACAGTAACAAAAGTTAACAATCTGAGTTCAGATTTTTAGTGCACAATCTATGGATCACTATCTACATCTCATATCCAGAATGTTGGTTTCCCTGTATTCTGCTGAGTCATAATAATACAAGCTAATCTTTTTTGAAAACCATAATTTATAGTAATAAATAAATTTAAAAAAAAAACAGAAAATAATATTTTTTTCAAGGGTTCAAGCTTGCAAATCACTGAGGACTGAAGTCACCAAATAATGGCATACATGTGAGTTTCAGACTTCATATTCTTCAGAGTATCTGTTATTCTACTACTTTCAAAGTTTATAACAGCAATATTTAAAATATATCCCTTATTTTGGAACTTTGTCCCCCATTATTTTTTGGCTTTTGTCAGATTTCTTGTGCTAAGAGGTTGAGAGGTATGAAACTGTCTCTGATTTTGGGCCTTTGTCCTCCATTATTTTTGGTTTTGTCCAGATTTCTTGTGCTTATAGGTTGCCTCACCAGCTCAATAATCTCAAAACAGTGAAGTGTGCCACCAGTTAATACAATCAATATTATTACATATCACTGCAGTAAAGTGAACCATGATACCAAAAAAACCTGCAGTCACATATCTCAGTCAAGTGTAGGAAAACATCAAATATCATTTATAAAAATATCTAGGAAAGGATATTTTTATATGGAACTGCACAATGGCACACACCAGTTGGACGAGTCACCAAAATTGCATATAATTAGAAAGTTATCCTGCACAGCAATCATTTACTTAAAAAGGCCAACATACTTTTTAATATTAGATTAATGAAATAAATACCCATAACTACGCCAAAGCATAACATATTGACCTCAGATTTTCAACATAGCATCTATGGACCATCACCACCTGAACTATGACAATTAATTTGTGCAGCTCTTGTTCATAATATGATTTTTCAAAAATGACTATGAAATGACACGTTTAACTGGAACTACATACAGAAAGACCACTCAAATAATTACCCTGACAATATAATCTTAAACTTTCATGTTGTTAAATATTATAATGCTGTTTAGCAATTAGTTAGTTAAAATATGCAAAACACTTTTTACATTACTTTCAGCACATACTGGTAACTGTCAAAACTTAACATTTATGAACTTAGATTTTCCATAAACCATCTATGGACTGCCACTACCTGAACTGTGTCACCAGGTTTTTCAATTGGGATCCTTAATCTGATTTATGAAAATTAATGTGAAGTAACATTTACAAATGGAATTTTGAAACAGCACACATCAATTTGACAGAAGAACCCAATAAATTATAACCGTGAAACTTTTCATACCAAACTTGTTTTTAGTTAAAAAAATCATAAGCCCACAAGCCAATCAAATAATTAATATGGGTATAGGAACTATTTGATGTTAAAATCTACTACAGACATATATATATATATACTCATTATATATAAACTACTAAATATAATAGCAAAATGAAAAATGGCAAAATAAAATGCAGATGAACATTTTACAGGAACAATAAGGCCCTTGGTGGTATGCATGTTTGGGATATTACTGCATGTCCAAGAACTGCAAGGCACTCAACCATCAGACTCATGCCTTACAACAGACATATGTGTGTGAGAGTGTGAGTGTAAGTGGTAATATCTGCGACATGCACACCTCTGCCTTATTTCTTACATATCTAACCTAGAGTACTGATAGACATGAGTTCTAGAACCTGAGGATATGAAAGAATGCTGGTAAACAACATATGATGTTATGTGATCCTATCTCGCCTACATTCTGACTGATGGGTTCGGAGCCGATCCCTCGGCTCCGACTCGGCACGCTTATGCCAAAGAGCGAAGTCTCTTATTGGCTGAGCTTACTATATCCCAGGATGCACCACTACCAGTCCCCCAGATCTCGTTTGCCGCTAATCTGCGAAGACGTGGTCTCGAGCTGGCTGAGCTAAGTAGTAATTTTACTAACTTTTTTCTGTCAGGAATTTCTTGTTCTAGTCATAAAAAGCTGTTTTCACGGCTATTCTATCTCTTTTGTGTGTGTTTGGAGTTTATCAAAGACTTTGTTGTGTGATTGGGTTGAGTTTGGTTAGGTCTCCTTCATCTAGGGCCTTCCTGGTCTTTCAACCCTCCTAAAACTTACAGGGTTTGAAGTACCCTTAGTATTTTGTTACCTAGCGATAACTGTACTAGGTAGTGTCAGTAAACAGAAAGTTGGTGATTTTTTTCTGTCAAGTTACTGATTCTTTGCCATAATGTCACAAAATCCTAGGCCTTGGGCTTCAAAAATGCACCAAATGCAATTTCAAAATGTCCATCACAGGCGATCACTCGCTCTGTGTGTATTGTTTGGGTGCTATACACTTACAGGAGTCATGCAGCGTGTGTCACGCTTTTTCCTCAAGGGTCCTCCAGGAGAGGAAAAATAAATTGATTCTTAAGGGGTTAATAAAACCTTCTTTTGAAGAAGCCTTGGCATCCTCTCCTTCTCCGGCTAAAAGAAAAGGCGTCAGTTCCGACCAGTCCGTCGGATCCGACCGCCAAAAGACATAGGCAGGCCTCTCCTTGGCTCCAAGGACTTGGAGCCGAGGGCGAACGGTCTGCCTCGATGCCACCAGTCTCGACTCCTCTGGCCGAGCCGATGGCTGGGGCATCGAGAGGCGGAGTCACCTTCGGCTCCACTGGTCTCGGAGCCGACAAGGGTCGCCAGCTCAGACACTTCCTCCTCGGCGAAGTCCACCTCGGCACCGATGGAATCTAGTGTGTGTATTCCTTGGCGCTGATAGTCATCGAGTCACCTCGGGCGGTCCCCTAGTCCTTTGGGGCCGTTGGAGAGGCCGTCTCGAACCCGTTCAGTTTCCTCTCGGTCTTGAGGATGTCAGATTCTGATATAGACAGGGTGCTCCAAAGACTGTTCCAGTCCCCAGTCTTCCAAAATTTGTTTCGGTTCCGACCCAGTTGGCTTCGAGCCGATGACCCTGGCCCACCCATTGCCATTCCTCCTCCGACTGCTTGGCTCCGTCGGAGCAGGTGCTGTTGGAGCCGGTGGAGATCTTAGGGTCGGCTCCGACCCTTACTCCAACCAGCCTTCGGGTCCGAGTTTGGTACGGACTTCTTCGGCTGGACCCGGGGTGATGTTTGGGACCTATGCTTTCGGTTCCGAGCCTCCCCCTCGGTGCTTCGGCTGCGGGACTTCCGTCGGCTATCATGGCTCCGGGGACCGGACACTCCCAGGATTCTGGGGGTCCGGCTTTCAGAGCCATGAGGAGTGCCTTGGCCAAGTCTTCGGCCATCTCCGGCTTTACCGGCACCTTCCCTGGGCGTGGAGACTGGGTCTTTGGCAGTTCCCCTGTCCGTAGTCAGCGGAGCCCCTGGGCCTGAGGTTACCCCCATTGGGGTTCCCCTCCTCCTGAGGGTTCTTGAGTTGTCTTCGGAGGAACCCCCAAGGAAGAGATCGTGCAAGAGGAAGCACGTGGACTCCCCTGAGTCTATTACATCGGACACTGATCTTGATGATGCAGAGGGGTCCCCGAAGTCGTCCTCGGATGATGTCTCATTTGCAGACATCTTAGAGATCCTCAAACAACGAGGTGGCTGGATATCCAAACCCCCCTCTGCTGATGAGTCAGTGCTCCTCAAGGCCTTTGGGGCTCAGCCCTCCGCCTCCTGGGTGTCTCCGCCCTTCGACGAGCTTCTGGATTTAGTTTGTCGAAGGGCGTGGGAACATCCAGATACCGTGGAACCAGTCCCTTCTCGTCCAAATAAATTTTTGTCTGCTCCCCGAGAAGGAGTTCCTCACTAAAGGCGTGGCTGTAGATGCCATGGTGGTGGCATCTGCTACACAACAGGGCGTGGCAGAGGCTTCAGCGTCCGTCCATCCTCCTAATAAGGAGTCTAGGAGCATGGACAGGTGCAGGCGCACCCTGACTTCAGCGGCCTTTACTTTAAGGTCTCTGAATTATTTGGCACATTTTACTAGGCTTCAGAGGGATCTGGTCAAGGAGTTGTCAGATTCCCTCTCGGGTAACCTACCTGAGCAGCTAGCCCAGTCGGTTAGCTCTCAGTTGGCTATCCTTCGTCAATTTCTAACTCGTCCATGAGGCTCATTTCCTATGCGGCGAAGGCGGGTAAGCGGCAGGCACAGGCGTGGCTCTCGGAGACAAGCCTGGCTCCGCTTGTCAGTTCTTGGAGGCCTTCAAGTCTTCCTTCGCCGTCGCTCCCTTTGATGGGTCCTCTTTGTTTGGACCGAAGGTTAAAGACACCCTTACCCGCTGTGAGCAAGAGGGAAAAACTTTATCTGCCGTAGGTGCCCGTTATTCCACTCCCTTTCGGCCTTACCCCAAGGCTAAAGGAGGGGGGAAGATGTGGTTCCACAAATCTCGCAAGTTTTTCCCCCAACAGCAGGAAGATTCCCCTTCCAGAGGCAGAGGACGGGGAAATTTTTCTGGGAGACGCCGTTCCAGAGGCGGCAGAGGGCCCTGCAATTCTGGAGACCGTGAGTCCTTTCGTGGCTCTTCAGCCTCCCACACATGATGAGGGATTGCCCGGCTGTGCTGCTCCGGAGCCAGTCGGGTGTCGTTTTGCCAAGCACCTAAAAGCCTGGGAGTCAATCACTCAGGACAGATGGGTGCTTCGGATCATTGCCGGAGGTTACACCATCCCATTCACATACTCACCCCCACCGTCCAAAAAAATCCCGGACCCACCACCCAGTCAAAGGGAAATGGCAGCCGCAGAAGCTTTAAAGCTGCTAGAAAAAGGAGTCATCCAACCGGTCCCCATAGACCAGATCGGATCAGGAAATTACTCCAGGTTCTTTTTAGTGCCAAAAAAGACAGGGGACCTGAGACCAATATTGGATCTCAGCAGACTGAACCAATCCATCACGAAATCCAAATTCCGAATGGTCACGTTACAATCCATTCTCCCATTGTTGGAGAAGGATGTTTGGATGTGCTCCATAGACCTCAAGGGCGCCTATTATCACATACCGATACATCAGGCGTCCAGGAGGTATCTGCGCTTCAGCCTGGGAGTCAGTCATTACCAATTTTGTGCTCTGCCCTTTGGTCTCACCACAGCCCCAGGGTGTTCACCAAGTGTTTGGCAGTAGTGACGGCTCACCTGAGAAGTCTTGGATTCCAAGTGTTTCCCTATCTGGACGACTGGCTCCTGACTGCCACCACCAGGCATCTACTAATGGACAACCTCAAAGCCACCATCTCCTGGGTGCTACCCTGGGGATTACATTCAATTGGTCAAAGTCTGTCTTGCTGCCCTCTCAGCATAAGGTTCATAGGAGCAGAGATAGACTCAAAATTGATGCGTCTTTCTTCCTGCCGAAAGGATCCAAACTTTACAGGGCCAAGTTCAAGCTCTGATCTCGAGATCCAAAGCCCCAGCCAGGATGGTTCTACAAGTTTTAGGTTCAATGTCTGCCACGGTTCTTTTAGTTCCTCTGGCAAGATTGCACATGAGGATTCTTCAGTGGCTATTGTCAACTCAATGGTCCTTTCAGGATCTTCCCTCAATCATCACATCATGATTACGGAAACATGCAAAGCGGGACCTTCGCTGGTGGCTTCAGACATCCAATCTGAATCAAGGAAGCCCCTTTGTTATTCCCTCTCCAGTGGTTACCCTGACGACAGATGCCTCCCAGATAGGGTGAGGGGGGCATTGTCTGGGCAGGCTAGTTCAGGGCTCCTGGCTTCCAGACGAAGCTCTTCTCCACATCAATGTGTTGGAGATGAGGGCTGTACTTCTATCCCTACAAGCCTTACACAAGTTTCTTCCTCAGGGCATCATCGCCATCCACACAGACAACATGTCGGTGGTTTGGTATCTGAACAAACAAGGAGGGACCAGATCATACCCCCTTTGCAGAGAGGCCATGAGAGTGTGGGAATGGGCTGTAGCTACCAACCGCTTCTTGGTAGCGACCCACATTCCGGGAAAATCAAATATATTGGCAGACAAATTGAGCAGGACAATTCTCTCTCCTCACGAGTGGTCTCTAAACCAAACAGTAGCAGCTCAGGTTTTCAGGAGATGGGGGACGCCGTGCTGCGACCTATTTGCAACTCCACTAAACACCAAGTGCGAAAGGTTCTTCTCCTTGATTCCACATCAGGGAGTACCAGCTATGGATGCTCTAGCACAACCTTGGCCAACAGGGCTACTTTATGCCTTTCCTCCGATTCCACTTCTCTCCAAAGTCATTCAAAAAGCTTCTCAATTGGGGTCCGCAATGATACTGATTGCCCCATACTGGCCTCGTCAGGTATGGTTTCCTTACCTGAAGAAGCATGCGGTGGACGATCCGTGGACTTTAGACCTAATTCCGGACCTGCTAATTCATCAGTCGGGACATCAGCATCAGTCCCTTCGATCTTTGAAGTTGACAGCTTGGCTCCTCCACTTCCGACTTTAGTCAGAAGTCACACATTAGACCGGAAGTTGTTCACATTTTATCTTGACCCACAAACCCACCACTAACAAATTGTACCTCAGTAAGTGGAAGAGGTTTGCTATCTGGGCTCAACTCAAGGGCTTAGACCCTATCACTGCTCCTATCCCAGAGGTTTTGAAATTCTTAACATCCCTGTTTAATCAAGGATCTTCTGTCTCTACTATTAAAGTCCAACTAGCGGCTATCTCTAAATTCCACGAATCCATGGATCCTCCATTGATGAGCAGCAGACTATGCAAAACTTTCATTAAAGGTGCGGGCCTGTTAAGACCCCCAGTTTTTCATCCTGCGCCTCCGTGGGATCTTGATTTGGTGCTTCGCGCTTTAACATCTTCCCCTTTCGAACCGGCTGCTACATGTGAGTTAAAATATCTGTCTTGGAAAACTGCCTTCTTAGTTGCAATTACTTCTGCAAGAAGAGTTTCAGAGCTTCAAGCCCTGCCTATTAAACCACCGTACTTGATTTTCCACAAGGATAGAGTATCACTTAGGCCTAATCCATCCTTTGTCCCAAAGGTCTGTTCTAGTTTCTGTCTCCAACAATCTCTAGAGCTACCAGTTTTCTTCCCAAAATTCTCCAATGAAGCAGAATACACTCTCCATAAATTGGATGTTCACAGGCAATTGCGCTTCTATTTAGACAGGACTCAGCAATTTCGTAAGTCAGACCAGTTGTTTGTGTCCTTCTCAGACAATAAATTGGGTAAAACCATCACAAAAGCTACTATCTCCAAATGGATTAGAGATTGTATAACTCAGGCTTATTCTTCTTCTTGAATAAGCAACTTACAACATCTATCAAAGCTCACTCTACCAGAGCTATGGCGACTTCTATAGCTTTTCATTCCAAGCTCGCTATATCGGAGATTTGTGCTGCGGCTACTTGGTCCAATCCGCACACTTTCATTTCCCACTATAAATTGGATGTGGCATCTAAAGGGCGAGCATCATTTGGTTCCACGGTACTCAGGAGTGTTTTCCAGTGAGCCACCCAGGATTCAGGTGCTAGGAATGCTGTCCCATCAGTCAGAATGTAGGCGAGATAGGATCACATAACATCTTTTAGTTATGTACTCACCATAACTTCAGATGTTTGGGATCCATCTCTACATTCCTAATACCCACCCTCCTTCCCCTGCCTTGGAGATCAGAAGAGATTGAACGGTTTTGAGTTCTACTGTTTTATCTTGTTTCATCTGACGATGTTATATAAGCAGGGCGTGCATGTGTGCATGTATGCGGACAAACTAGATCTGGGGGACTGGTAGTGGTGCATCCTGGGATATAGTAAGCTCAGCCAATAAGAGACTTCGCTCTTTGGCATAAGCGTGCCGAGTCAGAGCCGAGGGATCGGCTCCGAACCCATCAGTCAGAATGTAGGCGAGATGGATCCCAAACATCTGAAGTTATGGTGAGTACATAACTAAAAGTTAAGTTGTCTATCTCACCTTCATTCTTGCTGGATGGGTTTGGAGCCGACCTCGGCTCCGACTCGGCCACTCTAAAAGCTCGAGAGTTGGTTCCACCGGCTCGAGGCTCCCCTTATATCCCACAATGCTAGGCGTGTATTACTCCAGATCTCGTTTGCCGCTACAGCTATCGAGACGTGTTGCTTCACCGGCTTCAGGTTAGTGTAGGAAATAGTTTAAAAAGTTGATTAGAAACCCTTTAATTTAGTTTTCCATACAGTTTCCCCTTACCTTAAAGGTCTTTGATCCCTTTAATCTAGTTTTCTTTATTTTTTTACCTTAAGAACTTATAGTTCTTCCCTTAGGCCTTCGGGCCCACCCATTCCCTTGGAGTGTGTGTGTTTTCTGTAGGGACTTATACCAGTAAACAGCTAATTACTTAGTTTAAGTTTCTGTTTTTGGTTTATAGTGTAATCGGTGTGTTTGTGTTTGTGTGTGGTTACACTTGTTCCTTGATATGTCCAAGGATTCGAAGGTCTCAGGCTTCAAGAAGTGTGACTCGTGCTGTCAGAAAATGTCTCTGACAGACGGTCACACTTCTGTGTGTACTGCCTGGGACCTTTACACCTGCAGGACTCTTGTGCTGTATGCCATGGCTTCAGCCCTAGAGTCCTGCAGGAAAGAAAGAACAAGCTCATCTTAAGGGGCTTGCTTAAGCCTGAGGGTCCCCCTACTGCTACTTCGGGTAAACCCTCTAAGGCTCCTAGGTCCTCGACTCCAGCTACTGAGTCGACGCCTAAGGCTTCGAAGCCTACTACGACATCGGCTCCGGCTGGAGCCGATGAGACTCGAACTGTTACTTCTGTGGTTCCCTCGGCTCCGGCTGGAGCCGAGGTATTGGAAATTTCTGAGTCGGCTCCGATCAGACCATCGGAACCGACATCTAGAAAGAGGTCCAGGTCACCGTCCCTTGGCTCCGTTCATTCGGCTCCAGCATCTCCCTTGCTGTCTGAACGGAGCCATAGATCTCACTCCTCTAGATCATCGAGGCTTTCGGATCATGACCTTCAGAGGGTAGTGAGTCGACTTCTTAAGTCCGAGGCACTGGCCCAAATGCTTCAGAGCCCGACTCATCAGTCGATGCTTAACCCTATCCCTCAAAATGTTCCTCCTCCGACTCCTTTGAGCTCGGAGCCGGGGCGTTTCGGAACCGAGACTGTGGTAGCGTCGGAACCGATACAATTGTCTTCGGTTCCGTCGTTGGCTCCGATTTCTTCCTTGGAAGAATCTCGGCGCCGGACTTCCCTCGTTGGCTCTGAGGGGGTGAGTGGCATCGGACCCTTGTCCGACCCCGCTCTCCCTCTCGGCGCTTCGGCGCTGGTGAGTTCGGCTCCGACATCGGCCTCGGAGCCATCGCTGTCAGTGCTGAGGGAGGTTTTCAGCTTTTCGGAGCGGGGACCTTTGGCTCTGCCTGACAGGGGTGCCTTCGAGGTCATGCGGAGTGTGTTGGAACCCGGTTCAACTCCACAGTCGGCTCCGTCCGTCCCTCCCTCTTTGGTGCCTCAGGTTATGTCTGCTCACTCCCTCATCCCAGACCGCAGAGAGCCAGCTCCTCAAGAATCCCCTGTGGGGATCTCATCCTCTTCCGAGGCCTCTCCTGAGTTGGCAGGGGAGCCCCCTAGGAAGAGAAAGTGCAAGAGGAAGCACATAGACTCACCTGAGTCTGTCACCTCTGACACGGATTTAGAGGATTCCGAGGGTTCCCCAAATTCCCCTTCTGAAGATGTCTCCTTTGCAGACATTCTAGAGATCCTGAAACAGAGGGGAAATTGGCCAGCCCTTAACCCTTCGGAGGATGAATCTGTGTATCTTGAGGCATTTGGCTCTCGCCCTTCCACCTCCTGGGTGTCCCCCCCCTTTGACCCCCTCATGCAGGTGGTATCTAAAAAGGCTTGGACGGCTCCTGACTCTGTGGACCCCACCCCCAGGAGACCTTCAAAGTTTATCACAGCACCAGCAGATAAGCAATTTCTGACTAAGGGAGTTTCTGTGGATGCTATGGTGGTAGCTGCCGCCACTAAGAAGGAGCTAGCTGATCCTTCGGTGCCTGTCCATCCTCCTAACAAGGAATCTAGGTCTATGGACAGGTACGGGAAGCGGATGTTTTCGTCAGCGACCTTTGCTATGCATTTGCTGAACTACCTCTGTCATTTCACTCGTCTTCAAAGAGACTTGATCAAGGAAGCGAGTGAGATGTTAAAGGATCCTACAGCTGCGGGTTTTCTGGATAAGATGAACGCTCAGCTGGCTACCCTAAATTCTATAGCTAACTCCTCCATGCGCCTCCTCTCATATGCGGCTGATGGAGTGAGCAGTGCCGCAGGGACAGGTGTGGCCTTACGCCGGCATGCCTGGATGCGGCTATGCAATTTTTCGGACCCCTTTAAAACGTCTTTCACTAATTCCCCGTTTGATGGATCATCCCTCTTTGGTCCTCAAGTGAAAGAAACCTTGACGAGGTGTGAGACGGATGGCAAAACTCTTTCTGCCGTCGGAGTCCGTTTTTCTACTCCTTCTAGGCCTTACCCCAAAGGCCAGAAAAGTGGGAAAATGTGGTTCCGCAAACAATCTCAAGGGACTTTGACTGACGCACAGAGTCAGTTCCCCTCCAGAGGCAGAGGAGGGAACAATAATGGTAGACGTCGCCCTAGGGGCAGGGGGGGTCCGCAGAACCAGGGCAATCAAGAAACCTTTTCCGATAAGCCCTTCCAGCATCCCTGAGGTGTTGCCCGACTGTCCACCTTCAGAGGCAGTCGGGGGAAGATTGTCACTGTACCCAGAAGCCTGGCGATCCCTAACTCAAGACAAGTGGGTACAGTCCATCATTTCCGAAGGCTATTCCATTCCGTTCTTTCGTATTCCAAATCAATCAAAAAAATCCCTTCCAGATGTTCCACCCGCTCAAAGGGATCAAGCAGCGTTGGAAATTTCAAAGTTGCTTGCAATAAGAGCCATTCGGCCAGTGCCAGCAGACCAGCAAGGATCCGGAATCTACTCCAAATTCTTTTGGTTCCAAAGAAAACAGGGGACTGGAGACCCATTTTGGATCTCAGTATCTTGAACAAGTCAGTCAAGAAAACAAGATTTCGGATGGTCACGCTACAATCCATCCTACCCCTATTGGGAAAGGAAAACTGGATGTGCTCTATAGACCTCCAGGATGCGTACTATCATATAAAAATGAACAGACGCTCCAGGAGATTCCTCCGCTTCAGGCTGGGAACCAGTCACTTTCAATTCAGAGCCCTGCCCTTTGGACTCACCACTGCCCCCCCGGGTGTTTACCAAATGCATGGCAGTGGTAGCTTCTCACCTGAGACGTCAAGGATTCCAGGTGTTTCCATACTTAGACGACTGGCTCCTCACAGCTCCTACCAAGCATCTTCTTCTAATAGCCAGAGACTACACCTTTCGCATTTGTCAAAAGTTAGGTATCTCAATAAATTGCGAAAAGTCTGTTTTGTCGCCTTGTCGTGCTATTACCTTCATAGGCGCAAATCTAGACACAGTCAACATGTCTGCGAGACTCACAGACCAAAGAATAGCAGACATACGCAAACTGGTCTCCCTTCTCTTCCACAGCAACAGAGTCAAAGTCAGATTAGTTCTGAAAGTACTAGGGATTATGGCGGCTGCTATCCCTCTACTTCTATTAGCCAGATTTCACACGAGAATCCTTCAATGGATGCTCTTCACACAATGGTTGTACCAACAACTTCCGATGTCCCACACCATTATGATTACGCAAGCATGCAAGAATCATCTTCTTTGGTGGATTTCTTCCCCCCAGCTCTTCCTGGGAAGACCCTTTGTTCGTCCCCCTCCGGTTGCTACTCTGACAACGGACGCCTCCCTGATCGGGTGGGGGGGGCATTATCAGGGCAGAACAGTCCAGGGCATATGGCAACCAGACGAACGCCACTTGCATATAAATGTTCTAGAGATGAGAGCAGTGCTTTTAGCGTTGCAAGCCCTTCAAGACTCTCTTCCCTTGGGAACGATAGCAATCCAGACGGACAACATGTCTGTAGTGTGGTATATCAACAAACAAGGCGGAACCAGGTCCTATCCCTATGTCGAAGCACTCAGACTGTGGCAATGGGCGATTTCTTCTCAGCGGTTTCTGATTGCAACGCACATCCCCGGGAAGTCCAATCTTATCGCGGACAAGTTGAGCAGAGCTATCCTCACGCCTCACGAGTGGTCTCTGAAAGATTCTATTTTGGAGAAAATTTTTCTCAAGTGGGGTCAGCCTTGCTGCGACCTTTTTGCTACTCCCCAAAACAGCAAGTGCAGAGATTATTTCACCCTATTCCCGTTACCAGGCCAGCCCAGCAGAGACGCTCTAGTCCAAGTTTGGCCCCGGGGACTTCTGTATGCATTTTCTCCCTTCCCACTAATCTCTCAAGTGATACAGAAAGCTATCGCTCAGAAGGCCTCATTGATCCTCATTGCTCCTTACTGGCCTCGACAGGTTTGGTTCCCCTTTCTACATCAATTTCTGTTGGAGCAACCTTGGCATCTGGACCTAGTTCCAGATCTTTTGATCCATCAGTCGGGTCAGTTACATCGCTCCCTCCCCTCTCTGAACCTCACTGCTTGGTTCCTCCAGTTCCAACCTTAGCCAGGCTTCCTCAAATATCTCACTCTGTTCGAGATATTTTGATAGCTTCCCATAAATCTTCCACTCGAAACATTTATCTGAGTAAATGGAAACGTTTCGTCTATTGGGCTCAAGGAAGGGACTTAGATCCTTTCACTGCTCCCATCCAAACAGTTCTGGATTTTCTAGCTGAACTTTTTCATGCAGGTTCATCTCCTTCTACTCTTAAAGTTCAATTGGCAGCTATATCTAACTTTCATGTGGGCATCTCAGATTCTGCCATCATGTCCCACAAGCTTTGCAAAGCGTTCTTGAAGGGAGTTTTTCTCCTTAAGCCTCTGATAAGAACTCCTCCTCCTTCTTGAGACCTTAATTTAGTTCTCACATCTTTGATTCTTCCCCCTTTTGAACCTGCAGCTTTTTGTTCAATGAAATTGCTATCCTGGAAGACTCTCTTTCTGGTAGCCATTACTTCAGCTAGAAGGGTCTCAGAACTTCATGCACTCAGCAGTCGACCACTCTATCTGTTGTTTCATAAGGATAGGGTATCCTTACGGACCAATCCATCCTTCTTACATAAAGTAGCCTCTGTGGCAAATCTAAATCAAGACATAGACCTCCCTGTGTTTTTCCCTAACTTTTCTAACAGGTCTGAACAAAAATTGCATTGGCTAGATGTTCATCGTCAATTGAGATATTATTTGGACAGGACCAAACAGATCAGAAAAACTGACCAGTTGTTTGTTTCTTATTCAGAAGGTAGAGAGGGCCTTGCAGTTTCTAAGGTATCACTCTCCAGATGGCTAACATCCCTGATTTCCTTTGTGTATGAAATTAGACACCAAAACTTGCCTAACAAACCTAAGGCTCATTCGACTAGGGCTTTGGCTACCTCTTTAGCTTTCCAAGACAGGCTGCCTATTGATACCATTTGTGCAGCAGCTACATGGGCTACTCCTCACACTTTCATTTCTCATTATAAGTTGGATCTAGCTTCTAGACATAGAGCTAATTTTGGTTCCACTGTTCTCAAGAGTCTGTTCCGATAGGCCACCCGGGACAAGGTGCTAGGGACGCGGTCCCATCTAGCAAGAATGAAGGCGAGATAGACAACTTAACATATAGAAGTTATGTTCTTACCATAACGTTCCATGTTAGTTGTCTTCTTCTCGCCTTCTTTCTTGCATCCCACCCTCCTTCCCCCTAGCCTGGACAGACCTAGAGGAGTTTGATTGTGACCTCTCTTTCTTCCGCCTCTATTGTATATATGTATATGCTATACTTTGCATATATT
Organism: Protopterus annectens; assembly: GCF_019279795.1. Taxonomy (NCBI): domain Eukaryota; kingdom Metazoa; phylum Chordata; order Ceratodontiformes; family Protopteridae; genus Protopterus; species Protopterus annectens. The sequence goes on from NC_056728.1 coordinate 1,345,427,799, forward strand.
CCTTCATCAGTTTTCAGGTCACTTTCTTCCTTTCTTTTTATAGAGGTGTTTTTTTTCCCTTTTCCAGTAGTTCTGGATTTATTATTGGCTGGGCCTAGCTTACAAACGAGATCTGAGGTAATACACGCCTAGCATTGTGGGATATAAGGGGAGCCTCGAGCCGGTGGAACCAACTCTCGAGCTTTTAGAGTGGCCGAGTCGGAGCCGAGGTCGGCTCCGAACCCATCCAGCAAGAAAGAAGGCGAGAAGAAGACAACTAACATGGAACGTTATGGTAAGAACATAATTTCTATTTATGGGCTCTCCCCCAACTTCATCAGCAGTGCTTGCCATATTCAAAGTCAGATTAACATGAAAACTAAATCAGATACATTTATACTGTAAATACTATTATGCCAGACACACAGAAGGACAGTTTATGTTTGTGGA